>NC_049208.1:45373888-45456388 GCF_013347855.1 Anguilla anguilla
AGAAAGCAAAACCGTAAAAAATAAAGGCGAAAAACAGAAGCTAAAATCCTCTCACGGGGAAACCCATTCATTCATCTGGCGTCTCTCCTGTGTTCTGCCTCTTGCCTCCCCTCTTTATACCCGCACAAATCACTAATTACATACGGGACTCAGCTGCGCCGCTCCCCCGCCAGTGCAACCCGCAATCAGCCAATTACCCTGGAATGCATGTAAATGGTAAATGGACTGCATTTATATAGCGCTTTTATCCAAAGCGCTTTACAATTGATGCCTCTCATTCACCATAGCAGTTAGGGGTTAGGTGTCTTGCTCAGGGACACTTCGACATGCCCAGGGTGGGGATCGAACCAGCAACCCTCCGACTGCCAGACAACTGCTTTTACCTCCTGAGCTATGTCGCCCCTATGTCACACGCAGATTCCAATGAACTAATTCCCCCGTGATTCCAGCACAGCGAAGCCGGCGGCTTGTCAGGCTCACCTCCTGACAAACTCGCCCAATGATAGAGATGGGTAATGTCATCCAGCGGTTTAAGTCATCTTCTATTGTTTTTAGTAGTGGTGTGAAATTGAGATGGAATAACTCAGACAGCTTGGGAGAAATATGTATGCCAAGGTATGTGATGTTTCCTGTGGTGAGAGGGAGAGAGGGGTTCTGAGATGCAGCATTCCAGCCATCTCCGCTAACTGGTAGGATTGTTGATTTGTTCCAGTTTATGGAATAATCGGATGTATTAGTGTATGTGTCAATGAGTTTAATAGCTTCACACATTGATTTGGTTGGATTCTGAAGGAATAACAATACATCATCTGCATAGAGACTGATCTTGTGGGTTGTGTTGAGGGTTGTGATACCAGTGATATTGTCAGTTTGTTGTATTGCGGTGGCCAATGGTTCTATAAATAATGCAAATAATGATGGAGAGAGCGGACATCCTTGTCTGGTGCCTCTGTGGAGTGTGAAAGCTTGTGAGGTAATGCCATTCGTGGTGACTGCAGCCCTGGGTGAGTTGTAGTGTGTTCTGATCCATTGAATGAACGATTCTCCGAAAACAAATGCAACACTGCAAAGAGGAATGTCTAGCTGAACCTGTCAAAGGCTTTTTCTGCATCAAGAGATAAAATGGCTGTGTTTATATTGTTTTGTTTGGAGATATTGTTTTGTTTGGAAGGGACCAGGCACAAGGGGGAAACCCATCCTCCTGTGGTCGGCTCAGGGTGTTGATTGGTGACCAACATGTCAGTCAGTTTTACAGTTATCCAGCTAACTCAGTCAGATTACAGAGCTGGATAACTGCACTGAGCAAAACCTGGAACAGCTATTTTTACTCCAGTTCTTGTTTCAGATTTGGGATGGTTCTGGGTTTAGTGCAGTTATCCAGCTGTTATGGCTGAACCCCCTGACATCAACCATAACATAAAAAGACACAGTGGCTCAAAATACGAGGTAAGAAAATAAGTATTTATTAAATAATACAGCCAAATCAGGGAAACTGCAAAAAAGGAAACTCGGCCAAAAGGCAGAGGATTGCAAAAGCAGAAAATAAATGAAGCGGAAAAACACTCCGGTGGGGGTGCCTGGCTGCAGAGTAGCAACAAAGTAGCAAGCCTTGCCAGGTAGGAAACGCCCACTTATAAGGCCTCCTCCTCAGGTGCACCCAATCTCCTTGATTACACCTGGAGGAGCAAGAAAAAACAGAGAGGGGGGAAAAGGGGAGAAGAAGCCTGCAGCCGTCACACCAGCTAACACGGGAATCCTGCTTTGTGATACAGGCCCCAGAGCTTCACTGAAACACATCTTAACCGGGGAGAACAGGGGAGCTTGTGTCTGTGGCCGGGGTTCACAACAAGGGCCAATCTGTTTCAGGAGTTTGTGCCAAATTCCTGCTCTTAATTATTTAATTAGCTGAATCATGTCTTGATCTGATATTTGTATACACAAGTGTATCCTAAAGATTTTCCTGTGCTCAAGTACTGGAGTGAACCAGTATATTTTATAGAGCTGTCAGAAAGATAAAGCTAAGGTAATTGTGGTTAGAACAAAAACTAGTAGATAGATTGGCCCTTCTGGATCAGAATTGTGCCCCCCTGGTCTATGGGGACTCCTACATTTCTAGTCCCATCAGTTACACCTTCCATCAAACCTAATTGATAACAGGAACATGTTCATATTTACTATAATCATATCTACTCTGTGACCTCATATGGTCCATCAGCGCAGTGTCACTGTTCTTCTGATAATCAGACAGTCTCCTCCATTTCATTGGGCCAGCTTCTATGAGTTGATTCGCACTGTCTAAAAATCATAAACTGAGCTTGTTTCTCTGTACCGGGAAGCCTTCTGCCACGAGTAGAATAGTTGATGTCTGTCTCTAGTAGTGGTATTTGGACACTGCAGTCCCTCAAATTACCTGCAGTTGGGTTCTCAGGAATATGGAAAAAGATATTTTGTATATGTAATATTATCTTTATTGTATTTGCGTTTTTAGCTCTGCCATTTCCATAAATTACACATTTTAGAATTTCAGACAAAACAAAACCAGTTTACAAAAAAGAAAATGTCAGGTTTAAATGCACGTGGCAACGTTAAGATCATTGTGATTTATCTCATATCTACGGTGCACTAGACACAGTATGTGTCTCATATAGAGCCATACTGTATCGCATCATGATTTAGACATGCGTCCAGGAATT
The DNA here is from genome assembly GCF_013347855.1 of Anguilla anguilla. Taxonomy (NCBI): domain Eukaryota; kingdom Metazoa; phylum Chordata; class Actinopteri; order Anguilliformes; family Anguillidae; genus Anguilla; species Anguilla anguilla. Next base: position 45,376,582 of record NC_049208.1, read on the forward strand.
AGTGTGTTAAGTTTTTTTTTTTTTTTTGAGCGTTTCATTGGCTGGTGGTTTTCTGGTCTGAACCAGCCTTCAGAGAAAGTGTATCCTTAAAGAGGAAGAGCCAGTCCTGTTTCAGAATGATTAATTGGGTATATCAGGAGCTATATTGGGAATTCTGACTGAGTGAGCCAGATTGGGAATTCTGACTGAGTGAGTCAGATGAAGAATTTTGCTGGGACACTGAGGAATCCAGAACTCTTTGGATGAACCCTTTGAAGAGTAGGTTTTAAAAATATATATTTTTTTTCTCAAAATTCTCAAAAGCCAGTGTTCTACAACTTCATTGCCTAAAAGTCACCAGTAGTGATTGTTTCATCAGCATTACAATTTTCAGTTTAAAAACATCACACATTTGTGACCTCACACCTTAAAGTGTTAAGTGCCCGTGTTCCTTTAATTACCACAGTGACGGGGGGATGTTGACCAATCCCGTTGTCTGTAATTCTCAGTAATGACGTCTTCGGGATATACTAGGTTTCATTGGAGCATGCGCAATACTTTGAAGGAGCGAAATCCATTAAGCCCATGCTGTTCCACCGTATTGCCACTAGAGGGGCGGTGGCATTTAAAACCGATAAGGTTCATTAGTATGGGACGCACAAGTCTGATCTGATTTTGGATTTCATGCCATTTTCCACTCTAATTTATTTAAGTAGCTCAATCATTTATTTCATCTATCATTTTTGATGAAGTCATAAGCTACTACAAAGCAGATGTCAAGCATATCCTTGGTGAAAATTGTGGTTTTAATGTGGTTTGATATAGGAGTGAACCAGAATATTTTTTTTACGGCTGTTCAGAAAATTAAACTAGGAAATTAAAGACTAGCAAATACAGCAGTCCTAGAGTGGAACTGTGTATGATGAGAATGTAGCTCTAATCAGCACAGCTTATTCATAGATTCATTGGCTAATGTGACCCAAAGTATGTAAAAAATGTCAAGCCTGAAAATTACATTCAATAGTCCTACCCAATAAATATTTTACAACTTACTGTGGTAAGACAGGCATATTTAATATGGCAAAATATTGAATCATTTTGATACGTGTCATTTTAGTAAGCATTAAAAACTTTGACCTGATGAAGAACCAAGTGGTCAAAATGTTTTGCCTGCCCCCTCAGCAATTCATTCAGTTTTATTTTTTGTGGAGTTTGTGACTGAATGACCTCACTGAAGTACCAGTGCATGTTCCGGGTTATTCTACATTTCAGCAGAAAGAAGCATTTCAGAGTTCAGCCTAAAAACATGGCCATGTGGTTGAGGCTCTAAATTCAAGCATGTGTGTGTGTGCTTGTGTGCTTGTGTGCTTGTGTGTGCATGTGTGTCTGTCTGTCTGTGTGTGTGTATGTGCATGGGTATGTGTGTGCGTGTGTGTGCATTTGTGTATGTGCATGCATATGTGTAAGTGCATGTGAATGTGTGTGTACATGTGCGGTGTGTGTACGTGTGTGTGCATGTGTATGTGTGTGTGATGTATGTGTGAGCGTGTCTCTGTGTTTGTCTGTTCAGGTTTGGGACTGTGCATTTATGCATGTGATCGCAACTTTCCGGAAATGCCGAATCCAATTAGAAAGTCTGGGAGATGCTGACATCATTAAACCTTAGTGCGTTTCGCCTTGAACCTCCTGCGTCAGAGGTTGTCTGTAAATCTTACCAGAATTCCCTGTCTCCTCTTTTTTTTTTTGAAGAAAATTAAGTAGTACTTGCTTTTAACTGAGAGCGAGTGTTAAAGGATTTTTTTCATTGAAGCCAGGCCATTGAGTTTTTTTCGTGGAGGACAAAGCAATTTGATTGGTTCACAAAAGCGATCGACGGTCCAAAGTAGCTGCAGTGCACTTCATTAGAGCTGGGAATCGTCCTGTATCTGATTTTTGACAGTCCCTCTCCCCCACCACACAGGCACACACACTCATGCACAATCTCTCTTTCTCTCTCTATCTGACACACACACACACACACCGTTGTGCGCCAGCAGTTTTCTTCCACCAATCAAAACGTCGGACCAGGTGTGGGGTCCGGATGGCGGCACAAGAATGGCGGCGCTTGCGTGAGCCGGACTCTGGGTGCAACGTGACGAGCCATCGGCCGGGAGTCGAGATTTCAGAGACGAGCCGCCTGAACAGCAATATGCAGCTGACCTGCGTACTGGAAACACTATCTTCTTTATCTCGGGGGCAACAGGGCATCACATTTATTCGGAAGCGTGGACATCCAAAGGAAACTTTTACGAGCTATTTAGGCTGGAAAAGAAAAACGTGTTTAATACGCCTGGAGGCGACTTAGGGGTCTTTACTTGTAAGACAGGGGTGGCAGTGTAATATAATGGGTAGGGAACTGGGCTGATAAGCCAAGGGTCCCAGGTAAGGAAAATGGATATGTAAAAATGCAGGTTGTGTAAGTGCAATGAAAAATGTTGTGATAAAAGAACTTTAAATAATTAACAGGACAGAATTTAACAGGGTTCAGTCCTGGTTCTTTCGTCTACTCAATTTCCAATTAAATGATCATTTTTACCATACAGATGCTAAATAAACTATTTAGAAAAAAAAGAAAATGTATGTAATTTTATTTTACAAGTATAATATTTTACGCTCTCAAAATTTCTGGTCAGCATTTCGGATCACAAGTTAAATACAAACGAACCAATTACATAATTGCACCTATTCAGTACATTTGCTCGAGGGATGACGGACGAAAAGCCCTCCCTCGCGCGGACAAGTGACGAAAAGATTGCCGCGCGATTCTCTGCGCGTGACACAAGCGATTGTTTTTCTCCGTTTAAGTTGGAAAACCCTAACCCTAACTGTACTACCGAGGGTCTCAGTACTCATTATGCGCCGTGTGCAGAGATGAATGTTCTCTCTCTTACACTAAAGAAAATGGTACTGGTCACTGACTGTGCCACGAAAGACGAAGAGGGGGAGAAATTGACAAGGAAAGAAATTCTGTGGATATATACGGAATTTCCATTACATACACTGGCGGAATTTGTTCTGTAGCCTGTTACTTTTAGCCAATTAGCACGTGGTCACTGAATTACTTAGACGGTGCATTCTGGTTGACGTCCCTGCTCTTTTATTATAACAATTAGTTATTTTGCTCACTATGCGCTCAATGCGATATACCTACTACCTTAATTCATAGTTTAATGTCACTTCCTTCTATGTTGGTATGATATATGGTAATATTTGATTATGGTAATATATATGTAGTAGTGCAGGACTACTGTGCCATTCGTGCAACTTTCCTCGAGATAGTGGGCGGTCTAGAAGACACCACCACCGCTTCAACGATTCAGCACTTCGCATAGGGGCAGCTCCCTACCACTCCGGTTATTTACACCGCGTTGGGTGAGTCCTGTTACTGCACCTTTTTCGCGCTTAAAGTAGAAGATGGAAAGGTAGGCGAATGTGTGGCGAGTAAGAAAAAAAGCTTAGGAAGCTGCACGTGGTTAAGTGCTGACTGCGGCATTCCCGTGTGCCACTGGAACGCGTTACCGACGGCAGATTTCCAGCTTGATCGTATATTGCAAAAATGAAAACGATTTGGTGTTTAGGAGGCAAAACTGCGAAAACTACTAGATATCTGGAAGTAAGTATGGGCCGTATACTGATTTGACTGTACATGTATTCCAGAGATACAAGCCTACTCATCTTCAGAAAGCTTACATTTCGCTTAGCCTCGTTGGATAACAGCCATAATTATTTCAAATTAGCTCCAACACCTGGAGTGTACCTTTGCGGACAGAAGAAAATGCCATTCAAGTTTTGGGGATAATTGATTTCCTCGCGAGTTTATTGGATAAATTCATGAGGTAAGAGAGCGCTATTCGAATCCCGAGAAATAATATTCGACATAATTGTAGCCAATAGCAGATAATGCATTGCAATTTCTGTTAATGGCGTATTCTGCGCGCGTAGATTGAACAGGTGTTAACCAGAAAGATGTTATATTTTCAACTCCTCATACCAGCAGAAAAAAACATTGAAATTGGTTTGACAGGTGTAAATTAAACTCAAAGGCTCATTTATCAGCTCTTATTTCTTCGTTTTTCAGAGTTGCCAAGAAGATCCGTGCGCAAACTGCAATACGAACCTGACCGAATCTCACTTCGGGTTAGACCATGGCAAACCATATAGATAGGCTGCACGTATATTAAACGAGGATAAATACTACTTGGCAACATTTTTATAGTTTAAAACTATTGGTTTTCACGATATCGTCAAAGTGAGCTATTAGTAGGCTACTAGAGCGCTCTTTGTTGTGACTATACAATAGAAATAAACACCGGAAATTACTTTTTTTAAAAACGAAATCCTACATAGACGCAATACAAACGATGCTACGATATGGATTTCAACGATCTGGTTTCTCAAAGCTCTCTGACTTCCCCATTGTGACAAAAGTCTTTAAAATGCCTTCTTTAATTAATATAGCCTATCTATTATTGCCTGCCTGGGAGAGAGAGTGCTGCAGCAAAACTCGTGGAATTATTGGATATAGCCTAGGCTGACTCATTTCTGTCGGGTATTGGGGATTGTGAGAAAAGGCGGCAATGGTCTACACAATTATGTTGTAGCTCGCGGTGCCTCTCTCGCGAGTCGACGTTCAGATCACCGGGGTAATTCATTCAGACTTTTATGGCTTTAAAATAATGAAGTCATATTTAAAGATAAGTAGCGAACAGAAATATTTGACATTGATTGACTGGCAATATCACGTTTGTCTCCTGCAATGCATACTCTCTATTCTAGCATGCACGCGCCCCTTGTACGGCGGGAAAAATCTCAATGCGGCATCCATAAAGTGCAATTCAAGAATGCAGTTTTCGGCTTCATGGCGCAGTGTTCCGCAACACGTCACTCCAGCACCGCTCTCTAGTCTTGTCCGACGACACCTGTAGGTTTTGCGTGCAGGTGTCACAAAAAGGGTATCCATTTCCCACAACTGTCAAGCTTTCAACAGGGGAGGGTTGGATCGGGGAATTGTAAAATCAAGACCAAAGTGGCGAAAATTTAACTCACTACGTTACCCTGCACACAAGATGTCGTCGGACCTGTCTCTTTATCACAACTATTGATGAAATGCTTTTTCGGTGCGACTCGCTTTTTCGGTGTTTTTATTTTAATTTTATTTTTTACCCTTAATATTTAGTTATTTTGTGCGCGCGCTGCTCCCAGAAGAATTGATGACGCCTTTGATTCTGTCCTACCCAAACCCCAGCATGGAGGGCCGCTTATTACGGTTTATTAACCGAGGCTATCACCATGTAGTGATAGACCATCTACGTTTTCAACACAATATTTACGTTTATGTCTCCGGGTAATATCGCTTAATAGCAGCGCTTTCGGTTCCGCCTCCTATTTGATCTCTCAAACGCAGCCGCTTTCCCGATCGTTTACTGGCAAGTCCCTTGAATTACCCCCATACCGCGCGCCAGCCGACACCGTTTAGCTCAGATAGATCAGAATAAATCAATTTTTGAAGAAAGCAGATATGTGGTGCCTGTGAGCTTACCAAGACACGATAAACAGAGCCCCCTCCCCCTCTCTCTCAACCTTTAAAGATGCACAACTGAGGGTGCCTTGTTAGCTACCTTAACAGCAAACACTCCCCAACCTCACCTGTAACCCCCCAAAAATTAACATTTGATATTAGGCTATTAATAAAACTCGTTTCCATGTGTTCGTGTGCTTGCTTCCTAAAACAGTGGTGACCTAACTGCCTTCTGACAAATACGTGTTTCCACTGGTTGGACTACGGAGGACTCCCTGCTGATCTGAGATCAGTTTGATCCACATCTAGTGATTCACCAGAGGAACGGTTAATGGGCCAGCGCGGATCTGCGTGCAGGCTGGGTCAGGATTACAATCCCTTTACACAAGTCCTGCGCAAACGCATTACCGTCAAAAGGTGCAAGACAGCAAGGGATAATGCGGTTATGGCCAGAACAAATTGAATTTAAAATCCTCTGCAGTACGCTATGCTACTTTTAACGCTTCAGCCATGGTGTATGGGAATTGGAAAACAGCAGAACCAATTTTCATTAAGAGCTTTCAAAGTGATTCGCGGATCCGGGGGAAGTTTTGAAAACTGCAAGCTCTCAACAGACGCTGCCGTTAACCGCAAGTATGGCGTGTGAGAGTAATTCAGTCTTCAGTGACATTTCTGAAATAACTGCTGACCATCTGTTAAAATTCAGATCATTACTCCTGCCGGTATTCACCTGAAAATTAGACAGGATCCAGTATATCCCTCCTCACCTCATTTCCCTGTGCTGGTTCCTCCAAAAGTTATTATCCTTGCCAATGTGGTCTCTGGCTTGCTTTGTGGGGGTTCCAGCGTATACTGTGAAGTGTATTGCGTCAAATCTTTAGAAAAAAAGGCCCACTCAGTAATGGATGCTTTCATTAAGGAGGAGGCTATCTAGGGACAGGTTCTATAAGTTTTCTAATTGAATTTTAAGGAGATGCAGCTTCCACAGTCTACGGGAATACACTGTCCAGATGGCCTGCTGGATGCAGGTGACTGTAGTTATAATACAGAGCTGATTCTGGTTTCTGTCTCTGGTCCAGTTCTGTGACTTGAGATGTGCATTGTTCTACAACAAAATGGCCGAATGACCTAAGATCCGGAATGGTCTTTAACCTCCTGTCTCATGCCTCCAATAGGATGTCCGGGAACTCGTCCTTCTTGTTGACAACGTCGACAGCTCCTCCCACAGGCTTCCTGCGCAACTCCTCCCTAGACCTGCCGCCTCTCCGTCAGACTCCGCCCCCCGACTGGGAGGTGCCGACCTTCACACAGGCGGCGCAGTTCCGCGTGGTGGCCACGCTAGTCCTCTTTGCGTTCGCCGCTGTCAGCAACCTCTCGGTGCTGGCCAGTGTGGTGCTGGGGCGGGGCCGGCGTCTGGCGGCCCACCTGCGGCCGCTGATCGCCAGCCTGGCGGCGGCGGACCTGATGATGACGTTCGTGGTGATGCCGCTGGACGCGGCGTGGAATGTGACAGTGCAGTGGCGGGCGGGCAACGCCGCCTGCAAGCTGCTCTGCTTCCTCAAGCTGTTCGCCATGCACTCGGCAGCCTTCATCCTGGTGGTGATCAGCCTGGACCGCCACCGCGCCATCCTGCGCCCCTTCGACGTGCTCGATGCCAGACGCCGCAACAGGCGCATGCTGCTGTTGGCCTGGGCACTCAGCTTGCTGCTGGCGTCTCCGCAGGTAATATGTCCTGCCCCCCGATTCCTCCGCTTGCCCCCGTCCCCACCTGCCAAGTCCTCCTCCCACTGCACCCTCACCTATACACCTGGAAACAGGGGCAGAGCACTCTGGGCCCCTACAGGCATAGGCGCCTACTCTGTGGGTGCTCTAGAGCTGGAGCACTCCCAATATTTCAGAGTTCAACATTTAAAAGTGAGCTACCATTAACCTTACCATTGGTGTAGAGATGTCCCTTTTGAGACTGAGTGGTTATTATTGTCTTGGACAATCCAGTTGTGAAATATACGTGCATTTGTGATGCCTGGGTACCTTCCAAAATAGCTGTGCATAATAGAGGGTATGCACATGACGTCACAGTAGGTGGAAGTCACTGCGGTTACACCCACTGAGTGGCAGAAAGACTACTGAGTAATAGCATTAGCGTTCAGCTTGAATGCCTTGAAAACACAAAAAAACACATCTAAAATGGGAAAGAGCTGTTGTGCGATTGACTGTACAAATAGATTCAACAAGAAATCAGAGCTATCTTTTTTACAGATTGCCGAAAGCTAAAGAAAAGAGAAGCAAATGGATCACTGCAATTTGCAGAAACAACTGGAATCCAGGCACCGAAACATGGATTTGCTGTAGTCATTTTGTGTCAGGTATGTTGGATTTTTGGGTAAAATCATACCTTAAGTTATGTAGGCTACTGTATTGACTACTCATCCATTAAATATTTAGCATCTTTCATTTATATTCTGTGTAACTGTAAAGTTTTTGTCAGCATTTATTAAAAAACATCCACGATGATGAGCCTTGTGTTCTACAAACAAAGGGGGGATGGGTAGATAGTATTAGCTAGCTAAGCATATAAATTAAGGTATGATTTTACCCAAAAATCCAACATACCTGACACAAAATAAAGAACGATCGGTCAGATAGCGTCACCCAGCAAGTGAACACCACAAATGGCGATGGAATAGTAGGCTAGCAGTTACTGGCTCATTAACTGACTGTGGCGATAACCTACGGTGATAACGTGCTCAGTTAAAAGCAGGTCTACCAGACAGTTATGAAAATTAGCCTAGTCAAATCACCAGTAGCCTACATATCTCTGATTGATTGACCATCAGTGTACTCAATGTTCTTCCCCTGTGGTTCATATTGCTAATGTGTGAGCTAACCACGGATAGCCTACCTAGCTCACTGGCAAGCTGATATGCTAGCTAAGCATATTCGTTTTGCTGAGAAACATACAATTATGTTCAGTTATCTTCAATTTATTATTAATGTCATACATATAACGTGATTACATGACACAGTACAGTCACGAATGGAAATTAAACTCCGTAAACATTTAATAATATATTTTAAAACATAACGGCAGACAGTCAGCTAGCCTAGAGTTCGTCCTGCAATCGTTCGTTCAGGTTGATGGGCCTTTCCGCACTGGACTGTCAATCACATTGTAAAATCACAGAACCGCTTAACTCTGGTTTTGGCTCCAAATCGACAACATGGCCGCGCCCGCCATTGAGCTTCAGAATGTGTTTTAGAGACCCACAGAGAGTCAATGGGTGACGTCGCAGTAGCTTTGTCCATATTTTTTTACAGTCTCTGTGTCACGCGTATTTTGAGCCGGGCTGCAAAAATGACGCAATGACATTCATAAACATGTCTAAGGTTGTACCCGTTGTGACATGCTTGAAGTTTCGTTGCGGCGTCCGCTCCTATGCCGGCGCTCCCAGCCCTGCTGCATTCTGCGGCGATAAAGATTCTAAGACAACTCGGCAATTTCTCTGGTTTAACAGGTTATTATCCAGCCTGAAACGGTGCGATGGTATTAGTTAACGGCTACACGTGTCATTTACTTGCGAGTAGTTGGCTATCTTTTACGGTGGCTCTGAAGTGCAAAACACAAAAACAAAAACTTTCGGCCCTGAGGTGCAGATGCAACATACAAAAACAAAAAGGAGTGGTCCTGAGGTGCAGATGCAACATACAAAAATAAAAACGTGCACCCCTGAAGTGCAAAACATGAATACAAAAAGAAAATGCAAAAACAAAACTTGCAGCCCTGGAGTGCAAATACAACATAGAAAAACAAAAAGGAGCAGCCCTGAGGTGCAAAACACAAACATACAAAAACTAGCAGCCCTGAGGTGCAGATGCAACATACAAAAACTAGTAGCCCCGAACTGCAAAACAGAAACATACAACAACAAGCAGCCCTGAGATGCAGATGCAACATACAATATTTTTGTATATATACAAGACTAGTTTTTGTATTTTTGTATATATACAAGACTACTAATATAACTTATAAGAATCAGAGAAAAGAATAAAGAAAGAAAAAAGGTATGAGCAGTTTTAATTGGATTGCTGATAGCAGCTACTACAAACAGGTTTTGCAGTTCACTTAACCATGTCTGTACCGTGTGAAGAAGCGGCGTGGTTTGGCGATAATGTAAAGGAGCAGCACTGACTAAGCACACCCACACCTTCAAAATGGCCAATAGGAAAGCAGTGCATTTTTGATGACCAATGACAAAATTACAGAAAACTATGGACGCAAAAAAATAGCTATAACGGTGATTTTTTCCCGTTTTCATTGTATGGGCAGATGATTCCTCTGGGTGGGCAATGCCCACCCCGGCCCACCCGTAGACATGCCCCTGTCTGAAACCAGAGACCACTGTAACGGTTCCTTGCAAAAGAGTTGAGAGTTATGTAGGCACCCAAACTCTTCTACTCTGCAGTAACTCCTCACACCTATCCCCTCTAACGCTGAACCCCAAAGTAATTACACAAGAAAAGGGCATGTCGCTGTGACTGTGGTGTAGATACGAAACCTGACTTTCTTTTGTTATATTGTTTCTCATTGTTTCTTTTCTCAAGTTAAAATCTTTTGGCAAATTTTTTTCAAAATTCTAAGTCAGTGATCTAGAACTCTGTTGCTTTCAATCACCACTAATGATTGTTACGTCAGCATTAGAATGTTCAGTTCAAAGCATTCTAATCGCATATTTGCGGCCTTCTACCTTCATGGGTTAAATAAGACCTTTTTAGACATTCAGACACATGTAAGAATGCTTTCTGAGAAAAAGAGTTTATGCTGACAGTTAAAAAACCCTCGAAAATTACCCTAACTCGCCAGCTTTTTTTTTTCATTCATTGTCTTCTTTCCTTCCTTCTGCAACAGTTGTTCATTTTCCGAGCAATCAAGGCAGAGGGCGTGGACTTCATCCAGTGCGTGACCCACGGGAGCTTCCAGAAGCGCTGGCAGGAGACTGTGTACAACATGTTCCACTTCGTCACACTCTACGTGGTCCCCCTGCTGGTCATGAGTTGCTGCTACACCCGCATTCTCATGGAGATCAGCCGGCAGATGCGCAAAAGCAAAGGTATGTGTCCAAAGCTCCAGCCCCCTCGATTCCCTGCGGCTTTACGCACCACCCCCTTCATATCAAACGCCTACACAGGTACATCTCACCTGTTTTAAGTTGCGGAGTTATACTTATTTTACACCTGCACAGGTACACCCCACCTATTTTACACCTGTGCAGGTATGTCCCACTACTTTTACACCTGCACAGGTACACCCCACCTATTTTACACATGTGCAGGTATATCCCACCACGTTTACACCTGCACAGGTACACCCCACCTATTTTACACATGTGCAGGTATATCCCACCACGTTTACACCTGCACAGGTATATCCCACCACGTTTACACCTGCACAGGTACACCCCACCTATTTTACACATGTGCAGGTATGTCCCACCACTTTTACACCTCCGCAGGTACACCCCACCTATTTTACACATGTGCAGGTATGTCCCACCACTTTTACACCTGCACAGGTATGCCCCACCTATTTTACACATGTGCAGGTATGTCCCACTACTTTTACACCTGCGCAGGTACACCCCACCTATTTTACACATGTGCAGGTATGTCCCACCACTTTTACACCTGCACAGGTATGCCCCACCTATTTTACACATGTGCAGGTATGTCCCACTACTTTTACACCTGCGCAGGGACACCCCACCTATTTTACACATGTGCAGGTATGTCCCACCACTTTTACACCTGCGCAGGTACACCCCACCTATTTTACACATGTGCAGGTATGCCCCACCACTTTTACACCTGCGCAGGTACACCCCACCTATTTTACACATGTGCAGGTATGCCCCACCACTTTTACACCTGCGCAGGTACACCCCACCTATTTTACACATGTGCAGGTATATCCCACCACGTTTACACCAGCACAGGTACATCCCACCTGTTTTATACCTCAACCGCCAGACACACGAAAGCAAAAGGGTAATCGTTCTCATACACCCCAAAACCCCTCATACCTTAATCAGCCCCTCCCTTAACCTCTTAGCGCACCCCCTCCCTGCAGTCTCATCTGCAACTACACCCCCCACCCATGACATAATGGACAATATTGTCTATTTTGGCATTCATAAAAATATTCTTTCATCACTAAAAAATCGTATTCCGTCATAGCAATAAGATAAACCCGACAATAGCCCTAAGATATGCCAATACAGCAGTGAAAACACTGCACACTAAATAACGAAATAAATGAGAAAAAGTTTTAAAAAATGATACCATGTCATTCTATAGTTAATATCTCGAACTAAATAGTGAATAAATATACAACCTTACTGTTGGTTTTGCACGTAGAGATGTCCCTTTTGAGACAAAACGTGGTGGACGGTTGAAAATTGTTTTCATGTCGTCCCAACCCCATACAAGAAAACATACGAGAGTACAGAGTATAGAAATACATACAAGAGTTAATTATCACACATTTAGGTACTGTACCGCATTGTGACAATATTTTTGCATTATTTTTTTAATTATGATAGCAATGTTTCATCTTAAGGGGCTCATTTATATGCTTTATAATGGGCATAAAGCATTTTATTCAATTTTGGAGAGATTTTAGATATGTTTCTGGACTCCTAGATATTTTAGACCACTGTACTGACTGAAAACTTGAAATTCCCACTTGAAAATGATTCAACAGTGAGTTTCTTGAGTTAAAACAGTTTTTTTGTAGTGAAATATGGGAATATGATGTGATTTACAGCAATGCATAATTTAGACATTTTGGATAGATTCGGAGACGCTGGGTACACTGCTTAGTTTTTACTTCATACATCTATAGTAGTTCTACATATCCACCCTTGGATTTTATGAACTTGGTCAAGAAGTTTTTGATCCAGCACATGTGTAGTTTAACCTTTTGTATATATGCAATCCCTCAGTATTTCATTGCAAACTAAAAATGTGCAAATTCATTTTTGATTTTTTGTCTAGACAATTGCATTATGAATATAAACTAATCTGTGTTAGTATTGTAAATTGTACAAATGTCTTGCTTCATTTAAGCCATTTTTCAAGTCTCTGTGGTGTCCACATCTGGAGTTATAAAGCTTTAAATAGGGTACCCCCTAAATGGGCAAAGATTGGCAAGATTTGGCTTGTGCGCTTAGGGGTTAATGGCGCTCGAGAAATACCTGCACAGGTACATCCTGTTTTATAACCACACTCACCTTATGCACACACCTTCTGACACACCTAATTAATATATCCATACCTGTCCCAGCTTTGATTCACAGGTGGGACTGCTGTGCTACTCTTCAGCAAAGCTACTCAACCTGAAGTGCTTCAGTAAAACATCCAGTTTTAGGAATGCGCTGAATGGAAAACAATGGAATATGTGCCTGTCTGTGTTTATCTGTCTGTGTCTGTCCACCTGTCTGTTTTTCTGCATCTGTCCATGTGTCTGTCTGTTTGTGCCTGTCCTCAGACGGAGAGGGGTGTCTGAGGCGCAGTGGGACAGACACCATCCCCAAAGCTCGGATGAAGACGCTGAAGATGACCATCATCATCGTGGTGTCCTTCGTGGTGTGCTGGACGCCGTACTACCTGCTGGGGATCTGGTACTGGTTCCACCCGCAGATGCTGCTTGTCACGCCTGAGTACGTTCACCACGTCTTCTTCGTCTTCGGCAACCTCAACACCTGCTGCGACCCGATCATATACGGTCTGTACACCCCGTCCTTCCGGGCCGACCTGGCGGCCTGCTGCTGCCGCCGTCACCACGACTCCTCCCCCAAATCACTGGACTGTCTCTCCTCCACCCACCGGGGCCCCCCCATCGCCAAGATGGAGCACGACGCCCCCAGTGGTGACCAGGCCAACGGCACTCGTGGGTAGACAGCTCGCACGCTTCCTGTGCCTTTGCTGGTGCAGACTGGGGAACTTCCTGTCTCTGATGTGCAGATACATGTGCCTGAGCTGTGGATGCACCCTGAGATTTAATTACACACTTCCGGTGCCGCATTGCACCCTGGGATTGAATCAGACACTTCCCGTGCTGCATTGCACCCTGGGATTAATTCACACTTCCTGTGCTCCACTGCACCCTGGGATTGATTCAGATGTTTCCTGTGCTGCATTGAACCCTGGGATTGGGTCAGACACTTCATGTGCCGCATTGCATCCTGGAATTGAGTCAGACACTTCCTGTGTCACATTGCACTCTGGGATTCATTGAAAAACTTCCTGTGTTGCATTGCAGCCTAGGATTGATTGAGATACTTCCCATGCTGCATTGAACTCTGGGATTGAGTCAGGTGTTTCTTGTGCCGCACTGCACCCTGGGATTGATTGAGACACTTCCTGTGCTGCATTACACCCTGGGCTTGAATCCGACGCTTCCTGTGCTGCATTGCACCCAGGGATTGAATCCGACATTCAGATTGATTTAATGATTTCAGAGATGAATATTTTGAGATCCAAATATCTCTCACCCAAAGAGTGTGACAGAGACTTCTTGTTCCGCACTGCAAACTGGGATTGGTATGGACACTTTCTGTGGATTAGAGCTTGAAAACACAGATAAACCCCCTCCCTTCTCCACAAATGCCCCCTTACCCCCATTTCAGCTCTCCTTGATTGATGTCCTGAATCAACCGGACAGCTCTGTTTTAAAAGAGCATAACTGCATGTTTTAAAATGAGAGAGTAATAAGCGGCTGTGCATTCTTGATGTTTATGCCATACACAGTTGATGGGCCGTTGCCCCGGTAACGGCTCCAGGAGAGGCAGTGTGCGGCACACCTGTCTGTTGCTCTTTAGCGCGCACCGGCACAGCCATCCAAAACATCACTTAAGTGCGCAAATTATCAGCGGAATCGACCTTGCTATTGTTTTTGTCCCCGGAAACCTGCTGCTGGTTCAGCGGAAGGATACCCTGACCCATTTCAAACATTGTAACGTGCCATTGAGACATTTTCCCGTCTGCTGGTCAGAAGTTCTACGGAACCTGGGTCCCACGTTTCTTGGGTTCCAGAACCTAGAATTGTTACACAACCCCCCCTCCCATCGCCAAACTTTGACACAGGAACCAGAGCCTCCTGCTGGACAGGTAAAACTGAGGCGCCCGTCTCACAGGACTTGGGATGCCGATTGCCAATCACAGGAGGGACCATACAGCCTCAAAAGTCACATGACCGAGGCAGGAAACTAACTTATTCATCTGGTGGTCACAGAGGCTGGTGCATCCCAAAAGTCACCAGGCAGTTTCACCGTTATAACAGACTACCAGACATCTAGAACAGGACCTCCGAGTAATGGGTTGTTACCTGCCAAAGTGGTTAAGCTGGTTCTAACGAAGCTTATATCAGTCCAGAAATGAGCATATGTACACCATTAGAGTTAAATGTACACAGCAGGAGCTGGTTTTACAGTGTGTAACAGCGTTATTGTGTTCTGCTCTGCGTGTTATCCTGTTTCTGCATCTCTCTGGGAGGCTACTGTGGACCGGCAGACAGTCTAATGGGTTATAAATCACCCGTCTCTCAAAACAGAGCCAGGAAAAGGTACGGGGACGAAGGGGGGTGGTTAAGAGGGGTGTGAGCGATGTGTGAGAGCAGTGATGGGGGGGGGGGGTGTTAAATCAATGAATTTGCAACAATGGCGCTGGAGGTTACCAGGGGACGGAGGGGTTGGTTGGATGTGCGTGGTTTACAGTAATCAGCGGGCATACAGCAAGCACAGGCTGGAAAATACACATTACCACCCAAATTAGGGGGTTTGGTGTTCATGCCAGAAGAAAACTAAAGGAAATAAACAAGAGGAAAACACTGCAAAGTCTTTCTCTCGCTGTCTGTTTCTATGTGTCAGGCAGTGATGAGAACAAGTGTGTTGACTATCAACATGTAGGCCAGATACAGACCAAATGAATGTAGTGTGGGGGTATGTTACACCAACAGCCAATCAATAACCAGACTGTATTAATGTAGTATGGGGGTATGTTACACTAACAGCCAATCAATAATCAGACTGTATTAATGTAGAATGGGGGTATGTTACACCAACAGCCAATCAACAATCAGACTGCATTAATGTAGAATGGGGGTATGTTAACAGCCAATCAATAATCAGACTGCATTAATGTAGAATAGGGGTATGTTACACCAACAGCCAGTCAATAATCAGGCTGCATTAATGAAGTGTGGAGTATGATATGCCAACCGCCAATCAGAAGACTGACTGTGATAATTTAAAATGGGATATCCTACAGCCACATTTTGGTGCCTTGAGTGAAAAAAAGAAAAAAAAGAAAAAAACATTTTAAATTGAATTTTAAAAGACAGAGGACATGACAGGAAGGGGCAGAATTTACCCAATATCCTGTGAGACAGCATCATGTGTTCAGCCTGTCTTTTTATCATGACAACATTATTGTATCATCTGCCCTTATCTCCAAGCAGAGCTGCAGTTCATTTCTGAAGCAGAAGAGATTAATAGGTAAGATTGGTGGTGGTTTCTTCTCCCGCAACTCACCTAAACAGAGGGGTTTGGAAGCTGTGGCAACCCAGAGTCCATGGATCAGTGGAGAATCGGGAAAGAGAATGAGGGGTTTAACATGCGCCATTTAACATGCACCGTGGCAGGCTTGGAAATGCCTTTAATGGTAGGAAGCTCAGCACTCCTTAGGCACGCAATCCCCCTGAATTATCATCAATATGCTCTGTTGATGTTTAGTTCAACACTAAAAGATGTTAGTAAATCTGTTATTAAGGATGAGGCATGGGTTGCCACGTTGAAAAGTCCACCTCAGCTACAATCAGCATTGCTTGGATGTACTGGGATTTATCATTACATATAACATATTACATATAACACTCCTTGATGTAACGTTATGTGGAATTTCAACCACAACTTGGCAACCCCAACTGTCCTTAATGGTGCCATTCGCGAACATTTATTTTTGCTGGTCTGAACATAAACCATATACAGTATATTAGTGATAGATTTGCATTTAAAGTGCACAGAATATACATTAATAATACTGATATTACACTGGTATAATGCAGATATTAAGCATTTATAACACAGACATAAGACATTTACAAACAGAGTATATATCAGTGTAGTTGATAATGGGGGGAGATATGGCTTATCCCAGCAGTATAGAGGGTATGAATCTTGAGTGGGCGCCAGTGATTGTAATCTGGCACTGCGGCTGGACCAATCGGAGGACCAATGGATTGCAATCTGGCAACCATGGACCAATTGGAGCCCTGATGTCATTTTTTGGTCAGCATGGAATTGATCTCTGGCTCTCTCTGTCTCACTCTGTCATTCTCTCTCTCTGTCTCAGTAAATGCCCTACCTTCATGCAGTGAATGATGAGTCGATACAGTTGAGGCCAAAAGTTTACATACACCTAGGCTAAAGACATTCAGACTCAATTTTTCACAACTCCACACATTTCATGTTACCATACATTTCCTGTCTTAAGTCAATTTGGGTATCTACTTTATTTCCATAATAGGTCATTTCAAAATAATAGCTAAGAGACAGATTTACTTCAGCTTGTATTTACTATATCCGATTTTCAGTGGGTCAAAAGTTTACATACACTTTGTTAGTAGTTGGTGGCATTGCCTTTTAATTGCTTAACTTGAATGAAATATTTGATTGACCTTCCACAAGCTTCTCACAGTACTTTTCAGAAATGTGTGTCCATTCCTGCTGACAGAACTGATGTAATTCAGTCAGGTTGTGGGCCTCCTTGCTCGGACACGCTTTTTCAGTTCAGTCCACAAATTTTCTATGGGATTCAGGTCAGGGCTTTGTGATAGCCACTCCAATACTTTGTTGTCTTTAAGACATTTTGTTACAACTTTGGAGGTATGCTTGGAATCATTGTCCTGCTGGAAGACCCAGTTACTTCAGTATTTCTAGATAATTCTCCTTCCTCGTGATGCCATCTATTTTCTGAAGTCACCAGTCCCCTTTCCAGCAAAACACCCCCACAACATGATGCTGCCTCCCCCCTGCTTCATAGCTGGGATGGTGTTCTTTGGGTTAAAAGCCTCACCCTTTTTCCTCCATACATAGCGCTGATCATTATGGCCAAACAGTTACATTTTTGTTTCAAACACTCCTCCAAAAGGCTAGGTCACCTGGTGATCACCTGCAAACTTCATTTTGGCTTTTTTATGCCGGTCTTGGAGTAGGGGCTTCTTCTTTGTGCGACAGCCTTTGAGGCAATGGTGATGTAGGATTCATTTAATGTTGGATGTAGATACTTTGGTACCTGATGCCTCCAAAGTTTCTTTGTTATTGTCTTGGGGTTCAATTGAACCTTTCAGACCAAAGTTCGTTCATCCCTGGGAGTTAATTTGTGCCTCCTTCCTGAAGGATGTAGTGTCTGTGTGGTCCCAAGATTTTTATATTTGCATAAAATTGTTTGTACAGATGCTCATGGTAGCTTCCATTGTTTGGTAATTGCTCCTAAGGAGGAACTGGACTTGTGGAGGTCTACAATTCTTGGCTGAGTTGCTTGGATTCTCCCATGGTATCAAGGGCAAAAAGGCAGTGGCTCTAAAGGGAGGCCCTTAAATACAGCCACAGGTGCCAATTAACTCCTAATTATGACAATTGGCCCATCAGAAGCTTAAAAAGTCATTACATCAACTTTTGGAATCTTCCAGACTGTTTAAGGAGACAGTCAACTTGGTGTATGTAAACACCAAGCCATGGCAGGTGACTGGTTGTAATATCATGGTGTTTCTGGCGAAATATTAGCTGTCAGTTTTTTGGTCTTTGGTGATGCATCACAAAGTGGTTGAGCAGGAAGATACAGACCTCTCTAAAGGGTACACACACACACACACACACACTAATGCACGCACACAAACACTAAAGCACACACACACACAAATGCACGCACACACACTCACACTAATGCAAGCACACACACACACTAAAGCACACACTCACACTAATGCATGCACACACACACACACACACACACACACATACTAAAGCACACACAAACACACACACACACACATCCCAGCCTCCGTGCAGTGGTGGTGTCATGCGCTACTGAAAGGCCTTAATCTACCTCACTCACTGGGGAACACCTTTCATCTGCAGCACAGAGTCTGCTCCAGATCCTGCGGGCCAGGGTTGCCAGTTTTGCTCAAATTCCCCTTTCACATCAGACACCATCTGTCATACAGCACCTACACAAAAAACAGCATGAAAACTCCAATTAAACATCTGAGGCGTAGAACCCTGCCCTAAAACTCCCTTCACGTTGTTCACTCTGAGTCATGATCCTGCGGAAGTGGCATCATGGGTAAGCATATGTATTTCAGTGCAAATTAAAGCGATATAGAGTGAAAATCACTTTTTTAAAAAGCGAGTGGATCTCAAGACTTCCAAGTTTATGAATAAGCCAATACTACTACCTGAACTTCCACTAGAATCTTGTCACGGTTGGGGAAGGTGGGACGCAATTGTGGACCGAGGGGATTTAAAAGTTAACCCCGAGGGGTCACCTCACCATCGCACGCACACACCTGCCCCTCATCAGGGACAATTAACACACAGAAATCAATGAGTGAGAGGTGCCACCACCTCACAAATCTCATAAGTAAAAATACAACATCCAGAGAAATGTGTTGCTTCATCTTTATTTATTGGTCAGGTTTTTATGGATTGTCTCTCGCATTTGGAAAGCGCTCGGTATGACTTAATATTTTACACTCAGGTTTAATTTTCAGAAAGCTATTTGGATTTTTCGTTGTGATGTATTATTTTGTTTACCTCAGGATTTAGGCGAGATACAGAAGTTAAGCACCAAGAAGCTGAACACCAAGGCAACAAAGCGGCTTAATAGTTTTGCAAAGGACCCTTGATGCCCTTAAAAGACAGCCATTTTTGTTTTTTGACCAACACAAAAGGTTTTGCATTTCCGTTTTTTTGGTGTGCTCAGAAAATGGCGGTATAGCGGATTACAGCCCTCGTGTCAGAAGTCCGTCTCGTCAGCTATGACTCATGTCCCCAGCAAACAGGTCTATGGCCCACCATAGTGGGCGGCAGTGTAGCATAGTGGGTAAGGAACTGGGCTTGTAACCGAAAGGTCATTGAGCAAGGTACTTAACCTGCGTTGCTTCAGTATACATCCAGCTGTATAAATGGATACAATGTGAAAAAAAATGCCATGTAAAAGTGTAAGTCATTCTGGATAAGACCGTCTGCTAAATGCAGTAGGTTTCAATCCAAGATCAAATGCATTTTTCAATGGGGGGGGGGGGGGGATGCATAACACAATCATTGCTCTGTCACACCAGGACTACAAATCTACTCTGAGGAGTTTTAATCAGGATGATAAATTCTATTGAAGAGGGGTACAAAAAAACCCTCCAAAATAAAGCAATTTATATGACAAATGGAGTTAAACAAAGAAGAGAAACATCTTAAAGTTGCTCTTTTCCCAAAAAAACTTAAGGTTCTTACTTTTCTTGCAAAGTGATGAGTCAGCATTTCTTTCCATTTCAGGACTGAAATGCTGAAAGAGCCCTGTTACAGTGAGGGCATATTAAGATGTGTGTGTGTGTGTGTGTGTGTGTGCGTGCGTGTGTGTGAGTGTTTGTGTGTTTGAGTGTGTGTGCATGAGTGTGTGCGTGTGAGCGTGTGTGCGTGAGTGTGTGTGCATGAGTGTGTGTGCGTGCGTGCGTGTGAGTGCGTGTGCATGAGTGTGTGTGTGTGCGTGAGTGTGTGTGTGTGTGCATGCGTGCGTGGGTGTGTGTGTGCGTGCGTGAGTGTGTGTGTGCGTGTGCATGAGTGTGTGTGCGTGAGTGTGTGTGTGCGTGCGTGTGCGTGTGTGTGCGTGCATGTGTGTGTACCTGTGAATGAGTGTGTGTGCATGAGTGTGTGTGTGTGAGTGTGTGTGTGTGCGTGCGTGCGTGCGTGAGTGTGTGTGCGTGAGTGTGTGTGTGCGTGCGTGCGTGTGTGTGAGTGAGTGTTTGTGAGTGTGTGTGCATGAGTGTGTGTGTGTGTGAGTGAGTGTGTGCGTGTGCATGAGTGTGTGTGCGTGAGTGTGTGTGTGCGTGTGTGTGCGTGCCTGAGTGTGCGTGAGTGTGTGTGTGTGTGCGTGCATGTGTGTGTGCGTGTGAATGAGTGTGTGTGCGTGTGTGTGTGTGAGTGTGTGTGCATGAGTGTGTGTGTGTACGTGTGTGTGAGTGAGTGTTTGTGAGTGTGTGTGTGAGAGCGAGTGTGTGTATGTGTGCATGCGTGAGTGTGTGTGTGTGCGTGTGTGTGCGTGAGTGTGTGTGTGCGTGTGCGTGTGTGTGCATGAGTGTGTGTGTGTACGTGTGTGTGAGTGAGTGTGTGTGAGTGTGTGTGTGTGAGTGCGTGTGTGTGTGCGTGCGTGTGTGTGTGTGTGTGTGAGTGTGTGTGCATGAGTGTGTGTGTGTGAGTGAGTGTTTGTGTGTGTGAGTGTGTGTGTGTGTTAATGGTGTGTTAAGTACTAACAGTGCAGAACAGCGTGGGACCACCCCCATTAGGAAATTACAGGCACAGCTGCTTTGGATACTTATGACTGCAGTCAGATCTAACCGTTTAAAAAACATACAGTTTCTTTGCAGATGCCTTGACCAATCAGGTGCCGGCAGACTGCACACAACCAGCACTGCTCCCAGGTAGTAGCAGCACAGCAGCACTGGTGTACAGCTCGGCAACAGGAAAGAACTACTGTCTGTCCGGCTGAAATGAACTCATAACCTACACAGCAATGATACAGACTGAACATACCACTGACCACAAAAAATGAGACACAGTTTGTCAATATTTAAAACCAGGGTGAAATTTGTTTTAGCACCCAACAGAAATAGAACAATGTATGTAGTATACACAAGTATCTATTTAATATACAGTGTATGCAGTTATATGATATAATTATATCATATCTACAACAATTATCTGTTAATACTGATAAGCCGTTTTTAACTTCATTAAGCTTTATTATTCATCTTTTTTCAGTGTCTTCACAGAGACGGAGAGAAATCCAAGAATAACTTGAATAAAAACAGTTGCAGTAAAAACTAGGAAATACAGAAATCTCACAGCAGACCTATGATTGACAGCTGTATGTAATAAGTTTAAGACAGAGGTGCACAACTCTGGAAGGGCTGGTCTGCATGCTGGTTTTTGCTCCAACAAATTACCTTGGTTTTAGTTTTCTGACAGCTCTATGAACTACACTGGTTCACTCCTGTACTTGAGCTCAGTAAAATCTGTTGAATACACTTGCAGTCTGTGACTGTATCTGGTGCTCATACAAACATCAGCACAAAATATGATTGAGCTAATTAAATAAAAAAGAGCAGACTTTGACATAAAATACTGAAAAGGATCGACCCTTGAGCACCCCTGCCGCAGACTGCTCTGGGGCCTGTACCACAAAGCAGGATTCCCGTGTTAGCTGGATAACTGCTCTAAACCCAGAACCCTCCCAAATCTGAAACAAGAACTGGAGTAAAAATAGCTGTTCCAGGTTTTACTCAGTGCGGTTATCCAGCTAACTCAGTAATCCTGCTTTGTGGTACAGGGCCCTGGGCTATAGCCATGTTATTGCTGTTGTTATTGGGCAGTAGTGGGCGGAGTTCTCGGCAGGCGGATTATCTGGCGAGCATTGCTGGGCTGAATGGCCTGTTCTCGTCATTATGTTATGTTATGATATGTTATCTCATAGGTTTGACTCTTGGACAGGACAGCACTGCCCCACCCCTGGGCGAAGTAATTACTCAGATTTTCTGAAGGATAGATTTGTGTGAAATGGCAGCTTTGTCACACACACACACACACACACACAACAATGTGGAAAGACTGTATGCAAAACATAAGCTGTCGCACCCAGCTGAGTCATGAGAGAGTGTCTTTAGTGGAAGCTGTGTTAGTCGCAATGGGGGGTCTTCTAGTGACGGATTCCTCAGAAAATGCGTAGTATGGCACTGGGAGTGTGACAGTACAGCGTGGCACTGTCACACCTGACCGTTTCTACCTATTTTATTATTATTATTAGTGCGGTCGTACCTCCAACAACGCACTCGTCTCCCGGGGAAACCACGCACAGACCAGCCACGGAGGTGTCGTACAGAAGGTCAGAGTTTAATGAACAGCTCAATTGATCTTAATTAGAGATCGGCCGGAGGGAGAGGCAGCTTAACACGCCTTGTCCATCAAATTAGGTTCAGCACTGAATTCTGCCCTTAATTACTTAAACCAAAAAAAAGACTGATTTTAATTACAATGCTGGTGACACTGGACGCTATTTTCATATTCGACTACGGACCATGGACAACAGCGACTCTGGATCAGACCTAGCTTGCTGCACAAAGGTGTCTGCAGTTGGGGTCAGGGTCTGTGTTAAGCCGTTTCCAGATCAGTCAATTTGTCACATTGCTGTAAAAAGAGGATGAGCGAGCTCCAACAGCCCCCACAAGGTCAAAGATTATAGAATGAGAGAAAGCGAGGGAAGAGGAGGAAGTCTCTGTGCCACTCCAGAGTTCTTTTTTCACCTCTAAATAAAGCCCTGAACAGAAGCTGAACAAAGCCGGTTTGTTTCCCTGGTCTGTTTTTTATTTCTTCTTTCTCTTTTTTAAGAGGTGCAGAGAGATAATATATGTATTCCTGCATCTTGCTGCAGTAAGGAGTTTTTCAGGAGGAGAAAAAACAAACAGAAATGACGGATCTTTCTGAACAACTTACTCTTCTGCGGAAAAAAACACGGCTGCCTTCAAGTAACTATTTTTCAGATAACATTAAACTTACTCAAGTGATTGAGAGCTCAGGTGGGTTGATATTGAGGGTATGCAGTTAAGCTTTTAGGAAGTGTAATATACTGCATTGTATTGTAAATAGGTGGGAATAATGAATATAATTCATGCCAATGCGTTTTTAAAACAATATATTCAATATCTGAAAATGGAAATCATTTGTATATTTTATCATGCGTTTTGAAGTGTTGCAGTCTGATTTCTGATCTTGAAAATGAATTAATTTTCAATGTACTGTAACATATGATATTTAAACAGTGACCACAAGGCTGTACCAGGCTTCTGCCTCCTCTCTTTCTTCCCAAACTCCATCACAGTTTCATTTTCACGTTTCGGGACCAACTGGGAACCTCTTATATTTTCGGATAATTCCTCCAGGTTTAGGGTTCCCAGTAGACCTTAATTAATTAAGACATTATTTTTTTTTCCAGGCTCAGTTTTAAATCAATCACATTTATGATTGGGAGTGCATTAAAAAAAACACCAAACAGGGGCGACATAGCTCAGGAGGTAAGACCGATTGTCTGGCAGTCGGAGAGTTGCCGGTTCAAACCCCGCCCTGGGTGTGTCGAAGTGTCCTTGAGCAAGACACCTAACCCCTAACTGCTCTGGCGAATGAGAGGCATCAATTGTAAAGGCTTTGGATAAAAGCGCTATATAAATGCAGTCCATTTACCATTTACACCTCGTCTTACACACACACACTGCTCTGGCTACTTTAACAGAATGCCGTTTTCTCAATAAAATAAAACAGTGAGAAGAGTGTGAGAAGATTTTTTGGGTAATAAAGCGAGGCAGAGCCACAACAACTTTGTTTTATTTGCTCCAAAAACACCTTCGTACTTCCATTCATTTTTTATTTCCTTCTTTCCTTCCATTCTTACTTCTTTCCAGTTTCTGCCTTTTTTCCGTCCACTTTCCTTCCAATTATCTTTCCTTACAGCCTTTATTTATTTTCTATTCCTTCCTTTCTTCCATCCTTCCTTTCTTTATTCCTTCCTTCCCTCCTTCCTCCAGAGGGCTAACATGGCCTGCTAACAGCTATGAGGGTTAATATCTGAGAGGAGGTCTGGATCCACTCACCAGTGCCTGCATTTCCAGTCCTTGGGCACAAGGGGTGCCCTATTTCCTTGCAACATGATTCAACCACGGCCTTTGAAAATGGTACACATGGACAGGGGTGCCGGCCAGGATTTTGGGCCCCATGAAAAGATCTCACATTGGGCCCCGCCACCCCAGCCACCCCCCCCCCCCCCAAGTCACGGCACATGGACTCATCCTATCTTCCCCCCATACATTACCCCTGCACATGGACAAAACATTTTTCAAGTTCCACTTGTTTTATAGTTTAGTTTAGCTCTTGCTTAATATGCTGTCACTTGTGTGAAGCACGCCAAATGCTGTGGAAATGCCAGTCTGAATTTTGGAAGCTGTTACGCAAAACTAGTAATACAACCAACGATTGGTGCAAAACAAATTCCCCGACCAATCACAAATGTCTGATCAACTTGGAGCTAAACCATCACCGTCTGACACAAGCAGACAGTGGCTAGGCATCTCACGGCTACACACTGGGACTTTAGCATATGCCAAAACTTTTAGCACAGGCAAAACTATTTAATACAACCAATGATTGGTGCAAGAAAAATACCTTGACCAATCATTGGTCACGTTATTGGTTTCACATGCCCTAAAAGGTTTTTGCATATCCTAAAGGTCTTTGTACAGCAGGCCCGCTGTGTGCAGCTTCATCTTGAGTGGAGCGTATCGGAATCGATCAAGGGGAGGAAAAAATAAGCACGGAAAGCATTAGGAAGTCCCAGTTCTCTGCCTTACAGTCACTGGAAGCCATCCTGAACAGAGATCCTGGCAGACACAGCTGATGGGTGACCGGCAGCTCCTTGCATTACATTGCATACACACAGCAGACGCTTTTATCCAGAGTGACTTACACAACTTTTTACATGGTGTTACATCTCCACGCGTGTGGACGTGTTTGTTTTGTTGTTTCTCCCTCTCTGTGTTTTTCCATTCTCTTCCTCCTCGCATCCCTTCATCCAGGTGTCCCTCCTCCTGCCAGAACTTCATCTAGGTGTCCGTCTGCTATTGGCTCTCTGCACGTCACTCACCATTCGAGCCCCGTTCCAGCACCCAACCTAAGACAGCGCGACGATTCAAAACCCTTCCGTTCTCCGTCGCTTCAAGCCATACATTTGCAAATTGCTCGCTGTATTCTGTTGTAATCCGCTTGTCATTTGTCGTATTTGTATATTCCTTTGTGTGTGCTTGCAAGCTTATTGTTTCATGTGTCCTCTACCCCTTGTTATCATTTGTTACTCTGTTTATTTGTCTGGGGAGAAGTGAACAGGTAAGACATACGGTTTCATGTTATATCCACGTCTGCTCGCACGTAGGTAAATTGCTGTATAGACACACTAGGTTAGGGGCGGGTGCCACTCACTGTACTTTGTTTTATAGATAGAAATAGCGTAGAACAGTCAGTTAGATTTTGGTTTTCGTATTTATTTTTAGTAGTTAGGTTAGAGAATATTATCCGATTAGGTTAGGCAAATTTGAGTGTTTTGATTTTTACTCTGTTCTTATGTCTGCCCTTACTTGTACTTGTAAATATTGTAAATAGCTCTCCTTCATCTGTAAATGAACGCCCACCAGTTTTGCACTATATTTTGTTGTTTTTTTCTGTCCCCTTTCACCCAACCCAAACCCAGACCTTATGTTACCTCCCTATATACCCCTAGACACTCTGGGGTCGTAACACATGGCATACATTCATACAGCTAGATATATATTGAAGCAATGCTTCATAGTACAATGCTAAGTACCATGCTCAAGGGTACAATAGCAGTGCCCTACCCAGGAATTGAACGTGCAACTTTTAGGTTACAAGACAAGTGCCTTGCCCATTATCTCACACTGCCAGCCACTGCTCCTGTCCGTTCGAAGCGCAGGTTTTTTTAACGCCCGTTTACACAAAGACTTTTAAGACTTTTTCTGCCCCTGTTTCGAGTGCCTCGGATCACGAGTCATTGGCTGAGCAAGACCGTTAAAATTTAATTTATTGTGCCGCCCCACACTGGAAAGGCATTGTTTACCACCATCGTTTACTCGATTTTCCTCACTCCCAAAAAGCTCCACACAAACTCAATCAACCCTAGAGCTGCTGCTGTTTATTTTAATTAAAATTTTCTGCTGCTGTGTATTTTATTGGATTATTATTTATAATACTGTGCTCATCCTGAACAGGGCACCGTTTAACGTTTCAAACTCTCTTCCTCTCACACAGAGCTGTTCTGCTTACGGCTACAGTAGTGGTCTTGCCCAATCACATTAGAGTGCTTATTTCAGAGTACTGACCCCACTCCCTGGATACAGAGAACTAATGATTGTTTATGTACCAGAGAGGAACATTGTGCTTGTCAGCAGATAGCTGGGACCTTGAGTGGTTTATGTTCTAGGGTCGCTATAATCAAATGGGCTATGTTGCCTTACTTTGGCTATGGCTTGTTATTGTGAACAAATTAGATCACAGACCATGGTCACAAATTCCATTGGCCTGCAGTGATGGGGGAAGGCGAACAGCTAAAGCCTTTCCTTTGGCGTGCGATATACAGTATATATTCATGAAGATCACAGGTCCGGCCCTAGGGTTTTGGTGGCCCTAAACAAGTCTGTCGAGCGGGGTGGGGGGGATTTAGTTGGATTCTGTCAAGCGGGGGGGGGGGGGGGGAGGTTGGGGCGGGGGCAGGTTTTACTTGATAAAATCCTTCCTACATTACATTGTCATGAACTGTTCTGTTGCCGTTCCATTTTCAACTTATACCGCTAGTTCTGCGATAGGGGGTGAATGTAAAGTTCTGTAACCTGTCCCGTCTGTCTGAGCCTGTCCTGTCTGGTCCAGTTTGTCTGAGCCCAGCTTCGTCCAGCCTGTCCCTGTTCGGTCCGGTCTGCCTGAGCCCAGTCCTGTCCTACCTGAGTCCGGTCCAGTCCTGTCTGCCTGAATTCAGTCCTGTCCTGTCGGAATCCAGTCTGGTCTTGTCTGGTCCTGTTTGCCTGAATCCAGTCCTGTCCTGTCGGAATCCAGTCCGGTTTTGTCTGCCTCTTTTTGTAGTAAATATATCTCTTTGAGTTGAACAGTACCTATCTGTCTGAGTCGGCTTTTGAGTCCTTTTAACCAACGACAACACCCCCATTTAACCTGCCACATCTCCCCATTTAACCTGCCACATCACCCCCATTTAACCAGCTATATCACCCCATTTAACCAGCCACATCACCTCCATTTAACCAGCTACAACACCCCCATTTAACCAGCTACATCACCCCCATTTAACCAGCTATATCACCCCATTTAACCAGCCACATCACCTCCATTTAACCAGCTACAACACCCCCATTTAACCAGCCACATCTCCCCATTTAACCAGCCACATCACCCCCATTTAACCAGCTACATCTCCCCATTTAACCTGCCACATCACCTCCATTTAACCTGCCACATCACCTCCATTTAACCAGCTACATCACCCCATTTAACCTGCCACATCTCCCCATTTAACCTGCCACATCACCCCCATTTAACCAGCTATATCACCCCATTTAACCAGCCACATCACCTCCATTTAACCAGCTACAACACCCCCATTTAACCAGCTACATCACCCCCATTTAACCAGCTATATCACCCCATTTAACCAGCCACATCACCTCCATTTAACCAGCCACATCTCCCCATTTAACCAGCCACATCACCCCCATTTAACCAGCTACATCTCCCCATTTAACCTGCCACATCACCTCCATTTAACCTGCCACATCACCTCCATTTAACCAGCTACATCACCCCATTTAACCAGCCACATCTCCCCATTTAACCAGCCACATCACCCCATTTAACCAGCTACATCACCCCATTTAACCAGCTACATCTCCCCATTTAACCTGCCACATCACCTCCATTTAACCAGCCACATCTCCCCATTTAACCTGCCACATCACCTCCATTTAACCTGCCACATCACCTCCATTTAACCAGCTACAACACCCCCATTTAACCAGCCACATCTCCCCATTTAACCAGCCACATCTCCCCATTTAACCAGCCACATCTCCCCATTTAACCTGCCACATCACCTCCATTTAACCAGCTACAACACCCCCATTTAACCAGCTACATCACCTCCATTTAACCAGCTACAACACCCCCATTTAACCAGCCACATCACCCCCATTTAACCAGCCACATATCCTCCATTTAACCAGCTACAACACCCCCATTTAACCAGCCACATCACCCCCATTTAACCAGCTACATCACCCCATTTAACCAGCCACATCACCCCCATTTAACCAGTCACATCACCCCCATTTAACCAGCTATATCACCCCATTTAACCAGCCACATCACCTCCATTTAACCAGCTACAACACCCCCATTTAACCAGCCACATCTCCCCATTTAACCAGCTACATCACCCCATTTAACCAGCTACATCACCCCATTTAACCAGCTACATCACTCCCATTTAACCAGCTACATCACCCCCATTTAACCAGCTACATCTCCCCATTTAACCAGCCACATCACCTCCATTTAACCAGCTACAACACCCCCATTTAACCAGCCACATCTCCTCATTTAACCAGCCACAACACCCCATTTAACCAGCCACATCACCTCCATTTAACCAGCTACAACACCCCCATTTAACCAGCCACATCTCCTCATTTAACCAGCTACAACACCCCCATTTAACCAGCCACATCTCCCCATTTAACCAGCTACATCACCCCATTTAACCAGCTACATCACCCCATTTAACCAGCTACATCACCCCCATTTAACCAGCTACATCACCCCCATTTAACCAGCTACATCTCCCCATTTAACCAGCCACATCACCTCCATTTAACCAGCTACAACACCCCCATTTAACCAGCCACATCTCCTCATTTAACCAGCCACAACACCCCATTTAACCCAACCACATCACAGTTAGACTGTGCAAATCAGTGCTGACCTTTTTATCAAGACATTACAAGACCACAATATGGAGCTGCTTTTCTGCAGCAGTGGGGTATAATGGAGTAAGGAAATGCACTTGTAAAGGTCACACGTTTGACTCCAAGGTCGGATGCTGCCGTTGTATCCTTCAGGTACTTAACCTGCATTGCCTCAGTATATATCCAGCTGTATAAATGGATGCAATGTAAATGATATTTATAAAGCTGTGTAAGGTGCTCTGGGTAAGAGCATCTGCTAAATGCTTGCAATGTTCTCTTACTGTAATGCATCTTTGTTTTGAAGCCCTTGTGTGTCTCTATGATGGCACAGATATCATTGTAGATCTGTAGCTCTGGGTTAAAGTGCAAACTCATATCTCAGAAATCAATCTTGCGTCAAATAAGAAACCGGCACAACCTACAGTAAAAAGCTTTCTCATTTTTTACCCAGGTTTTATTCGCAGTCTACGCCAGAAAGACCGGCGATGTTTTCTCACCTCTGAGAAAGAATGACCAAACTAACTAACCATGTTTTTGTAAATAAAATCTTTTTCTGACCTTTTCACAAAAAAGACTGCCAGGATCTGCTTTTCTCATCTCGTTTTTAGCTGTTTCTGAAACATAAACGGCCCTTGCTCCACAAAGCAACAACTTTGATCACATCTTTTATGAGCAGTAGTTATTTTTCTGTAAGAAGCAAAGACATTTTCCTGCAATTTCAGGTTTTGGGATCTATGCTAGATAATTCATACCTGGAGTGGCCGAACACCACCTTCAAACCTGGAGTGGCTGAACACCACCTTTACACCTGGAGTGGCTGGACACCACCTTCACACCTGGAGTGGCTGAACACCACCTTTACACCTGGAGTGGCTGGACACCACCTTCACACCTGGAGTGGCTGAACACCACTTTCACACCTGCAGTGGCCGAACACCACCTTCACAACTGGAGTGGCCGAACACCACTTTCACACCTGGAGTGGCTGAACACCACCTTCACACCTGGAGTGGCTGAACACCACCTTCACACCTGGAGTGGCTGAACACCACCTTCACACCTGGAGTGGCTGAACACCAGCCAGCCATCCTGTATCTCAGGAGATCCTGGGGGATACACAGGATGCTGCACCCCTGTTTGGCTTTGTTGATATATTCACTGGCGCCCGTTGCTAACACCTGGGCTACACTGGGATGAACGTGACTAAAATAAATAATACCATACAATCTCAACAAAAGCACATTCTTTTCAAGGGTTAATAAATAAATACACTTATGGTGCTGACAAGAGCATTCAAGGACTAACACACAATGTGTCTCAGCCAGGAGGTTGTCATCAAGGGCAAGTGGTCTCAAACAAGCAGGTCCAAATAATGTGATTGTACACATCAATCACTTCATAAGTACACCAAGTATGATTATAGACTGATACTCAGCCCCCCCCCCCCCCCCCCACACACACACACATAAACATAAATACAAACACACACACACACACAAAACACAAACAAACGCAAACATACTCACACACACACACAAACAAAGATTTATTCCAGAGGGGTTGAACAGACTGACCTAGCAGCCAACTGGGAGGCCTGACAACAGATCTGGGGACAAACCCTGCTCTGAGTCGAGACTGTATTCACAAAACCCCAGTCAAAAGTGCAAAAGCAGCTGGTGAATCACCCACCCAATCAGCACTGGGTTTCTGTCAAAGTAACACTCCGCTACTGCACTAAACAGGTCCAGTTCATCCCCAACAGACACCCACCACACCCACCCCCAATTCATGACAATTATTTGGGTGACCCACAAACGAGCAGGTTTAGGATTCAGAGCATGAGCATTAACCATTAAGACAAGACACCCCACCACCCTCACAACGTCTGCAGTCCAAAAAGACACAGATTATGACAGAACACTTATACTGTAAAAATCTGCAGACCAAGTTGGTGCGCTGTCTTCCTCGCCACAGCAAACGTGTGGCGCTAACGGCTCGTGCTCGGAACGTGGCGTGGCGCCTGCGCGTGACCGCTAAACTACAGGATGAGAGGTCACAGGACGCGACGTGCCGGTCAGCCAGGTGACCAAGAGTAAAGGACAGAGCATTTATCAAATCAATTACAAAGACAGAGTCTGAAAAGAGCACTTATGAGGAGAGAGATAGAGAGGGGGGGGGGGGGGGGACGGATAGAGCAGGAGAAGAGGTTTCCAAAGAGAAGAAAAAGGTTGAGAAAGAGAAGGAGAATGGGATTGAAAGGGAGGGAGTTTGAGAAAGAGAGGGAGAGGGATAGAGAGGGAGAGAGGTTGAGAAAGAGAGGAAGAGAGGTTTAGAAAGAGAAGGAGAAAGGGATAGAGAGTGAGAGAAGTTTAGAAAGAGGAAGGGAAGGGGAGGAGAGAAAGGAGACAGGAGAGAAGAAAGCACAAATGTAAAACAGAACAGAGGGAGAGAGAGAGCAGGAGGAAAAACAAAAACCAGAGATGAAGGGAAAACAAAGGAAGATGAGAAATGATGCAACTGGATCCTCCAGTGTAGGCATCAAATGTGACTACACCAAAACTGCCCTTTCATTGGATGAGTGCTGGTGGAGTCACTGTTAAACTGGCCCACGAATCAACAGCCTCATGCCCCTACCCCGTGCGTCCGAACAAATGCCGCAAGGTGTGGCTCTGCGCTCCTCTGCTAACCAATCAGGATTTATCACTGGGTACATGGCACCATCGCAATACCCACTGGTTTCCACGGCACCCAAAGATTCATCACAGTGGCTGGTCTGAGCCTGGTGGAAAGGGCAGGCTGACCGTCTCTGGGAAACAATGCAGAAGGGAAGCATTGTGATATCACAAACAAGCACAATCGCACAGTTCTGATGCACCCCATTGGTTGAATCTCCAAGCTGCTCGGCTTAACATTCACCACAGATGATTCACGGCTTCACTGACCTTTTACCATTTTGTGGAAATTCGTAAGGAAGTTATACATTTAATTTTCTGCTATGATTTTCATCGGTGTTAGCAATAAACCAACAGCTATTCGACTAATAAACTAATGTAAAAAAAACTGCTAATTAAACCAAAGTGTGAAAATCAGGTCAGTTTATCAGAGCCTAAATTAGCCAAGAAATTCTGCCAAACAGAAGCTGGAGCAAATTCTATTGTTGAAAGTTAACTCTGCGGTAACACTTCACAATAAGGTCACATGAATTTGCATTAATTAATGCAGTTTTTAATGACTAACTACTGAA
The DNA here is from genome assembly GCF_013347855.1 of Anguilla anguilla. Taxonomy (NCBI): domain Eukaryota; kingdom Metazoa; phylum Chordata; class Actinopteri; order Anguilliformes; family Anguillidae; genus Anguilla; species Anguilla anguilla. The sequence continues at coordinate 45,409,264 of NC_049208.1, forward strand.
AAGTTGTTACTGTATTTGTACATCATTAATTCATGCCACCAACTGCATTGGTTAATGCCAGTTCATAACATAATTTTTTTTAAAAACAGTCCATGTATTTGTTAATGCTTAACAAATTATAAATTAATCCTATGGTTTACTAGAGTATAAATAATCATATAACTAATACATCAGTTAACGTATTTGTTAAATTCATGTTAACAACTACATAAAGCTCCCGCCAAAAATGACTGCTTTAACAGGATCTGGTTGAAGGATCTGGCTCCAAATCCTTCAACTACACAGCCAGCACGACCAGAAACAAGACCAGGTGAAAACCTAGTATATGGCTGGACCAGCCGACCAATGGTGTGACGTCATAACTCGGCCGACAAATGGTGTAACTTTATCACTCACTCAGTCAGTCACAGACATTCACGTTTGTAGGGCTGGCCCTGCTGTTGCGATCCAGCCAAAAACAATACAAAAACCACCAAAAATTCAACACCAGCTGAAAGTACTGGCATGCTCCCAGTGCTACTTTTGTTATATTAAATGTGATACCTGAGTCAAAACATAGATTAAAACAAGCTCAGATTAAGAATCTTGTAATTGATTGCAGTTCTATAAGAGGGTGTGCATGGATGACATAGGCCCCACCCCTGTAGAGTGCGGAACAAAAGGACTGCAAGAAGGTTTGTTAGATGCAATACACCAGAGTGTCTCTTTACTATTTACTTCCTGATAAATACAGACAAACACGTCACTCTCGAGCGCCCGCTCAACATCCCCGCCCCTCTCTTAAAGGAACCCAAGTGTCGGCCCCACCCTGTGACTAACACCGGGCAAATATGAGTGAATTACATTTCCTCATGTGATATCCCACACATGTGCCCCCACAGAATTTACTAGAACTGGCAACATGAGTCGTTGAGGACCCCTGCCGAAACGGCTGCGGGTGTCCAGAGTCTGTGTTGTGGTGGGACTCGCGGCCACTTGCGGGCAGGCTGAGGACTTGACAGCCGGAGAGCGGCCTCACCGCGTAGGTTGAGATAAGGGAACGGGCCAATCCAGGTCCACGTGAGCCGGCTTCAGGCGGTCCACTGAAATGTGGTCCGGCCTCCCTCCTATGTCGACCACAAACAACTTGTCCCCTGTCTTCAAAACACGGAAGGGCCCACCTAAGGCGGCTGTAGCGGTACTGGATGGGCATCATGGCGGACAAAGACATACTCTGACATATGAAGATCAGGTGGAATGTGGGCCCAGAGCAAACCGTGCTGTGACGTGGGTACAGGCGCGAAAACCTTGGCATTGTCCAGGAAAACAGACCGTTGCTGGGCTGCAAACCAGGATGTCGTAGTATTGGGGATAAAATCCCCAGGAACTCGCAGCGGCTGTCCATAGACGAGTTCAGCTGAGGAGGAATGGAGGTCCTCCTTGGGGGCTGTTCTGAGGCCCAGCATGACCCACGGAAGTCTGTCAACGGACACTGACCCTGAATGCGGCCTTCATAGAGCGATGAAACCTCTCGCATAGCCCGTTAGCTTGAGCATGATAAGCGGTGGTGCGGTGCAGCTTCACCCCGAGACCCTGGCCAACAGCATCCCAAAGCTCTGATGTGAACTGGGGCCCCCAGTCAGAGGAAATGTCCGATGGGGCACCAAATCGGGCAACCCACGTGCCAATGAATGCACGCGCCACGCCGGCAGATGTTGTTGAAGACAGCGGAACCACTTCTGGCCACCGAGCCGTTCTGTCAATCATAGTAAGGAGGTAGGTGCAACCACGGGAGGGTGGCAGGGGCCCAACCAGGTCCACATGAACATGATAAAACCGCCTTTCAGGCACAGTGAAGGGAGTCAATGGGGCCTTGGTGTGGCAGTGCACCTTGGCGCGCTGGCACTCTACACAGGCATTAACCCAGTCTCGAATGTCCTTTTTGAGTCCATGCCAGATGAACCTGGCCACCACCAACCGCTGTGATGGTCTCCTGTCCGGGTGAGAAAGGCCGTGGAGGGCATTGAAAACTTGTCTTCTCCAAGCGGCAGGAACAATGGGGCGTGGCTGTCCAAGCAAAACGTCACACAGGAGTGTGGAACCAGCATCGTCAAAGGAGATGTCCACCAAATGAAGGCCCGTGTCCATGGTCCTACATGCTTGGACGTCCTGGTCGGAAACCTGATCAGCTGCCGTGCGTGAGTAGTCGATCTCGAGGTGGACAGTACTGGTGATACCTCGAGAGAGACTGTCGGCGACGGAGTTGTTCTTCCCAGTGACATGTTGGATGTCTGTTTTAAACTCAGAGATGAAGGACAACTGGCATTGCTGGCGAGCGGACCGTGGCTCCGAAACCTTGGCCATAGCAAAAGCCAGTGGCTTGTGGTCTACAAATGCTGTGAATGGGCGGCTCTCCAACAGGCAACGGAAATGCTGTACAGCGAGGTAGAGGCTGAGGAGCTCAAGGTCGAACGTGCTGTATTTCCGTTCATTGGCTCTGACCTGCCGACTAAAAAAAGCGAGGGGCTGCCAGTTGCTATCGACTAACTGCTCATACACTGCACCGACAGCATAATCCAAAGTTTCAGTTGTGAGAGCAATCGGCGCATCAGGTAATGGGTGTGCCAGCATGGTTGCCTAAGGCCTGTTTAGTGTTCTTAAAAGCTTTGTCCATCCCCTCGGTCCAGGTAATAGTGAGTTTAGCAGACTTGCCCTTGAGTACCTCGTAAAGGGGCTGCATGAGCTGGGCTGCCCCAAGAACAAACCGATGATAAAAGTTCACCATTCCCAAAAACTCCTGCAGGGCCCGGACAGTGAGGGGCTGCGGGAAACTGCTCACGGCCTCCACTTTCGATGGCAGTGGCACAGCCCCATCTTTTGTGATGCGATGTCCCAGGAAATCAATCAACGTGAGTCCAAATTGGCACTTAGTTGAGTTGACAATCAAGCCGTGCTGGCTAAAGGCTGCTTCATACTTTCCGCGTTCCGCCTCCGCAGACAGCTGTGGACTTGTACCGGTCGCGCAGACGAGCACGCGGTTCCATTCATACTACAATTGAGGGTCCGCGTCAGTCTGGCGTTCCACGCATGCTCATTTCCCGATCTACACTCCATTCCAGTTCTATTACTATACAGTGAATGCGATGATAAGAAAATTTTCAGTTACCCTGACCTATAAAACGCTATTCATAAAGCAAAATTAGACATGCTATACATCGTTAGAAAGCTTATACTCTCACCTACACGCGGACGTGGACAATATGAAGCAGCCTTAAGATGCTTAAAGAGAGTTTGGAGGTGGGCCATGTGCTCAGCCCTGGAGGAGCTGGCAATGAGAATGTCGTCCAAGTAAATAAACAGGAACGACAGATCCTGTAACACACTATCCATCAGGCGCTGGAATGCCTGGGCAGCGTTCTTAAGTCCAAATGGCATGCGGAGGAATTCTAAGAGCCAAAAAGGGGTGATTACCGCAGTCTTGGGGACGTCCTGCAGCCGCACAGGAACCTGGTGGTAACCTCAAACGCGGTCAACTTTAGAAAAAATCACTTTCCCTGCCAGTTGGATTGAAAAGTCCTGAATGTGCGGGATTGGATAGAGGTCAGGGGTCATGGCATCATTAAGATGCCGATAGTCACTACACGGGCGCCAATCGCCGCCAGCCTTCGGCACCATGTGGAGAGGCGAGGTCCATGGGCTATTGGACCGTCGAACGATGCCGAGGCGATCCATCGCTTCAAACTCAGCCGCAGCGATAGCCAGTTTCCCCGGATTGAGACGCCGTGCGCGGGCGTAGACTGGCGGGCCCGTAGTCAGTATGTAATATTTCACACTGTGCTTGGCTGTAGCTGATGAAAAGATGGGTTTCGTGAGATGTTAGATTCTCAGCCAGCAGGCGTGAAAACCTGTTGGAGGCGGTGAGTGCACTGAACAGTTTTGATGAGCTGGAACCACTGAGTGGGCTTGGAAGTGTAATCCAAAAGAGGATTAGACATCTTGGCTGTAACAAACGCCCATGAGAAACGCTGCCCACCAAAACACAATGTCACATTCCGTTTATGAAAGGTTCCTATAGTACTGCCGTTGGCCGCTTCCAGGGCGGGCCCGCGCCCGCGCCCCCCCGCCTGTATATCCAAGGCTGACGTGGGCAGGACGCTCACCTGGGCACCCGTGTCACAAAGAAAACGCCATCCAGAAAGTGTGTCCGTAATGAATAACAAACTGCCCGCCCGGCCGACACCTATGGCAGCTAGTGGGCACCAGCCTTCTCATTTCCCGACACATTGCAATTACATGGGGGTCGGCACCACCTAACCCTAGAGCCAAACTGTGCATGGTAAAAGCACATACCTGTGGACCAGTGTCGCTGGGCAGCGGTGGTGGCTTTAGTGGTGGTAGCAGCAACAGTGGGTGGCGCTGACTCGACAGGGTCAACAGAGTATTCCAAATTAGCTGTATAATATTGCTGTGTAGTTGCCCAGTAGAGCCAACATACAATCCATTAGCTCCGATGGTATAGCATCGCCCAGGCCGGGTAGAGAGGGGAGCTGGTGGGCACGCTCAGCCTCCGTCAGCCCAAAAAGTCTCTAGAAGATACGCTTTCAATGTAGCATATTTGTCATCCTCCGGAGGATTCTCAAGCAGATGCGCTACTCTGGACGGTAGCGTTGCCGAGGGCAGAGACCACGTAGTAATATTTAGTATCGTCTTTGGAAATCCTCCATATAGCGAACTGAGCCTCTGCTTGAGAAAACCAAACGTCAGCCTGCTGTTCCCAAAACTCCGGTAGCTTGATCGCTACTGCCATGTTCAAAAAGTCTCTGGAAGCGTCCAAAAATGAACATCAGGTTCACCAATGTAGAGGAGCATGGAACAAAAGGACTGCAAGACGGTTTGTTAGATGCAATACACCAGAGTGTCTCTTTACTAATTACTTCTGTCGGGAGTCAGGAGCAGCCCCGCGCTGCCTCCCGCCACCTAACAATGTTTTCTTTTTTTCCTGTCCAGGAACCCACCCACCACCAGGAGATCAGGACAAGGCAGGTAAAAGGGAAACTTTTATTTAATTGTCAATTCATAAAAACAGAGCACGCCACAATCTCGCACCAACCCCGCCCTTCCTTCTTCCCCCCGGCTTCCTTTAGCACTCTCCCACTCTGGCCCTCCCCTTCCCTTCCACGGAGCCCCGACGCAGGTAAGAGCGACACCCCTCACACGCCACACACTTTTAAGCCGCTGGGGTTCCCCTCACACGTGCCCACACTCAGCAGAAAAACAGCGTACCCACTCTGGCCCCCCTGCGCCTCAGCCCCGCCTCCGGAGGGGGGAGACCTCACCCTGCTGTTTCATGGGGGGAGCCACTAACACAGGCGGGGTTTCACGCACACTCACACCTCACACTCCCACACACACCACAGACAACATAATAATCAAAATTAAAGAAAGGATGTAGTTGGCCCACGCCTCAATGCTGGGCCACTCTACATCCACAAAAAAAGAAAAAGCAAAAAAATCAAACCCCCACTGTCTCCCACTGTCCACGTCAGTCTCTGGGCTGCTGGGCGGCGCCCCGGACCACTCTGCCGTCCGCTGCACGTTATTGCCGTCCCACTGTTTGCCACGCAGAGTCCCTGCTGCGCCCTTCTGCTGGAGAGCGAGTCGGCGCCGGCTCCAGTCCTGGTCCGCGCTTTACAGTCTCAGAGTGGGAGACTCGCTGTTCCTCCGCCCTCGTCAGGGCTAGTCTAGAGTCTCCCCTCGCGGCGTTGGTCCTTGCCGAAGTAGTGCAGTGTCCTTGCCACAGGACCAGTCCGGCTCTGCACAGCGCCGCTCCTCCCAGAATCCCACCACGTTTTCCGCTTGGTCTGGGCGCAGCTCGCTCCTCGTGGCACCAGTGCAGCGTCCGGGACTGCCAGCCAGCCAACACCAGGACGGGAGACAGCTCAAACAAAAGAAGAAAACAGAAATAACAATAACAAAAGGAAAGCAAACCCAACCTCAACAAAAACTAAACTAAACTAACTTAAAACTAAATAAAGGAAAAATCCTCATCTGAGGAACCAAACATCCACCCCGGCATCTCTCGTGTTCTCCCTCTCACCTGCCTCCTTAACCCTGCAAGCTCGTTAGGGCACACACAAACCCGCTGCACCACACCCACAACTCCCGCGACCGGCAAATTGGCTTACGGCCCCGATCTGCATGTGCATCAAGACTCCAATTATCAATCTCCCAGTGAACCCAGCACAGCTGTCAGGCTACAAAAATCCATATTGTAAATCTGTCAGCTTGCAGTGCGAGCTCACGCTCAGCTGTAATGATCCTGGATATCTGTGACCTTGGAGGCAGTGAGAATGTAGCTCTACAGATAGAAAGCTGTAATACTCAGCACTAAAACTAAGAAAAAAGTGAGAACATCAAATTCCCGCCGTTGGAACTGTGAAGCTGCGAAAAAAGAAAGATTTTAAAATAAGAGCTCTTGTTAATGGAAAAGCTACAGGAGAAATCAAAGCTGTGCGGGCCACTCTGCTGACAGAAACCCTCCCTGAGAGAGCTTTTAGCCTGGGAGTGGACAAGGAGGGGCGTATCCGTTTCTGGGTTTCATGCCAATTTGCACTCTTAATTTGTTCAATTAGCTCAATCATTTATCTCCTGGGTTTTCAACAGGGGGTCCCTTGAAGGTACTGTAGGGGGTCTTGATAGGTAATGACTACACATAAATTTGGGAAAATATTTTAAAATACAAGGCCTTTTCTTAAACATAACCCTTTTTAACTTCTGATAGGTCACCCCCTGGATGCCCTTGAGCCTGGGTGGGGGTGTCCCGGGATCAGAAAAAGGTTGGAAACCCGGGATTCAAATTTAAATCCCACATATTTGTAGTGACATTTCTCAGCACAGGTTTTTCAGATGTCACTGATGTTCCTGTTCTTGTTGCTCTTGCAATGTGCCCTTTGTACATCCAGCCGTAACACCTCTGTAAATGCCCATGATAGGCCTGTCCAATACACAGCTTATAAAACATGATGGATTCTGGCTCGCTCGATGTGGGCTCCACCCTTCACTGCTTCGGGATCGAGAGCCCGTACCACTCGCAGAATGAGACCCGGCCATTCACCGCTCTGCTGGGTGCTAGCCATTGGGAGAGATGGATTGGGGGCGCTGTGTCTGCAGGTATAACTCTGGGCCTGGAGACGGCGCTGTGTCTGCAGGTTTAACTCCAGTCCTGCAGGGCTGCAGCATCTGCAGGTTTAAATCCAGTTCTGGAGGGCCGCAGCATCTTGTTGCCATTATCAAAATTAGTCAAATAGAGAAAATTGTCATGGTGTAATATTTGATAACCCCCAAGCCAATTTTTTCCAATCCATTTTGAGATGTTTCCACAGTATGCACACCATATTTCTAACCGCTTCCATAATAACTTTAAGTTTAATTTCGTTATTTTTTACTCGAACCCCTGACAACGTAAATCAACCTCATCACTCTTTACGGACAGGTGAGGTGTAACACAATCATGTTCAATTAGAGCAGAACAGAAGAGTGGCTGCTTCATTAATGCCTCAAGAGGGACATTTAAGTTCCCGGCACAGTAAGTCACAGGAACAAACGAAGATTCAGAACAACACCAGCAGCCACAGTATTGCATTAAGTACACCAGGGAGTGAGCGAGAGTGAGATGGGGGAGAGAGAGAGAGGAGGACAGGGGGAAGAGAAGGAGAGATAGCGAGAGAGAGAGAGGTCGCAAAAGTGTTAAACGCTTCCGTTGATGTACCAATGCTAATTTTGGCAGGTGGACACCACTGAGAAAAGATTGTCTACAAATAGCCAATTTACCGGCATCTGGCGAGGCAGCATAGTGGATTTCACAATGGTGCCACATCCCGTGATTGGCTGCAGCGCAACCCAGGGAGGGAAAGTTTCAGTCTCATTGATTTATCTGGCCGAAGAGGTGCTTGTATTCTACCTGCACAAGCAGCCCATCAACTGCACTCTTTGTCCTCCAAGAATAATGAGAAAACGTATGTTTGGGTGCACTCTCACAAATCAACGATGGTCATCATGGGGGGGAGGTGTGTGTGTGCGCGCGCATGTGCGTGCATGCATTAGTTTATCTGCAGCTCAGGACGCACTCAAACTGAACCCCCACTGCTCCCCCCCCCCCCCACCCCACCCCCAGCACTCGAAAAAAATGAATACCTCACCTTTCGTTTTGTTTCTGTGACACACTTTATTACCACCGGCGAACACCCGGCCTCCTCGACCCAGAGACACCCGCCACTTTGGCGCCACGCTGCAAATCCTGGCCGAGAGTCACTCCTCCCCGCGCCTCTGCCACGATCAGTCAGCACAAACAGACGGTTTACTCCATCCTTCACATTACCCTTCCAGTTCAGTGCGCTGTTCTGCTAATCAGTCCCACCCCAACGAGCCTCACAGGAGCACAGGATCGGACTAAGCTTCAATCTGACTCCCACAGGCCACCCCAATTGGGAAAATCTGCATCACCTTATGTATGTATGTATGTATGTATGTATGTATGTGTGTATGTGTGTGTGTGTGTGTGTGTGTGTGTGTGTGTGTGTGTATGTATGCATGTATGTATGTGTGTATGTATGTATGTATGTATGTGTCCCGCAATCCACTTCACAGGACACACAATTTTGTACTTCACAATGCAGACATACAATAATAATACCACAATAAGCCATTTGAAAACAATTTTAACTTCAATAGTTATTGGTGTTTTGATTTTCGGTACGCACTGTGCAAATTATGACGGAGCAAAAATGGTGGTAGCAGTGTAGAATAGTGATTAGAGAACAGGGCTTGCAACCCTAAAGCTGTGGGTTTGACCTCTAGGTGAGCTGCTGTTACTGCTGTACCGTTGAGGAATTTGGCTAACCTGAACATTTTTATTTCTCCTATATTCAACTAGGGTATTCCCAGTGAGACCAGAATATCTTCTGCAAGTGAACCCTGGAGCCTGCATGTCTTTGGACTGAGGGAGGAGACTGGAGAACCCAGAGAAAACCCACACAAACACGGGGAGAACATGCAAACTCCACGCAGGGAGATGCCGGCCGGCTGGGACACAAACCCAAAACCTCCTTCTTACTAACCGATATCCCAACCGATATCCCACTGTATAAATGGGTCGCATCCCAAAAGTCTAGATAAAGTGTCCAATGAGTACCTAAAATGTACATTTAATGTAACAGCGTTTACACAAGATGTCCTCTCACAGAATAACAAAGTTGTTTGAACAGATCACCCAGTCCAGCGCTGACATTTGGTCATTATTGTTATAACTACTTGTTTCACATTCACCCTCCCGATCACTTACCCTTCAAAAATTAATTTATCCTTTTCTCCACAAGACAGCAGGTTTCCTCGGGCAAAGATCAAAGGCACCAACACAGAGGGTGCCTTTTTGCAATCACTTAAAAAGCAACACAATAACACAATGGGATTTTATTCTTCATGTCATGCATAGCAATTTCTGACATAATGTGGCTTAAGAGGGTAAATAATTCCTCTTAAAAGTCTGAGATTGCAATTGTGGTTGGAACGAACCAGATAGGTTCCTCTTGTAGTCCATGAAACAACCGCCGTTTCTGACCAGTTGCTACCCAGAAGAGTCAGGCCAGTAGCCGCGCGCCACTCGCCAGTCCACTGCAGCCTGCAGCAAGTGACCCCTTGGTCTGTTGACTCACCATTGTTTTTTTAAAAGCACTTGTTTGTTTCGAGCTCCCAGCCACTACTTACTGTGCCTTGAGCCTTTTACATCTGGCAGCGGACCAAGGTGTCACAAATTTCTACCCATGGGTTGTAAAATAAGAGGCTCAACACAAGCGTGGAGACACGGAAAAAAATAACCCAAGCCACAGTGAGCGTTTGAGCCCCTAACAGTTCCCAGGTGTGAGCAGGCTGATACAGGTGCTTTTGGCGGGGAAATTCTATTAGCGAAAACGAGCAACCGAGTGCACACAGGACGTTTGACTTTTAAAAGCTATGATCAGGAATGTTGTTGTTGTCGTTTTTCTTGTTTCCAAATGGTACTACATTTCTGAGCAAGGAATAAACACACAAGAAACAAAAGTTTCCTAATTAATGCTCATTTTTTATTTGGTTTTCAGGGGCGTGGAATTCCGAAGTGGGGAAAAAGGCAGAGAGGGAAAAACACAGGCATGTTTTCAAGCATAAAATACAATCACAGACATAACCAGAGACCACTCAGAATTGCTGTCTGACCAACTGCGTCTTATGATCTTTTTTAATGGCTGACTTTGTGCTGATTTATCCGACATTTTATTTCTGACAAGAAAAATATACCTTTTGATCACTGGTTTGCCAATCAAACAACAGGAGTATATATTGTTTTAGAACCAAATTGGTTGCCCTGTTTTGGTGCAGTTTAGTACAGTCTGGCCACAGGCAAATGCTTCATTTGGGAGAAAGAAAGATATGTGTGAATTTGTGCACGTGGAAGTGTGTTTGTGTGCGCATAAATGCTAGACATGCATGCTTGTGCGTGATTGCATGTAAATTTGTGCTTATACGCGTGCACTCGTGTGTGTGTTTGGGTCTGTGAGACGGAGAAGGTAAGAAAGTGAACAGGAGCTACATTAATAAATAATGTGGAAAGCTGAACCTCCAGGGTCATACTATTGATCTGGTCTGGTGAGTGAGTGATGGAGAGCTATGCCATTTCTCCTTTAATTTCTTCCTTTTTTCTGTCCTGGAAAACACTGGAATAGCGAATATAATATCCGTGATGATGGAGACGTGTGTCCTAATACCAATGACAAAGATTTTTTTTCCTAGTCAATATAAATATAAATACAAATTCAAATCCAAATATTGAAGAATTGTATATGTGGTGGTGGGTGGGTGGGGGCGGCGGGGGGGTGGGGGGGGGGGGGTACTTGGTTATTTCTTTTGCCAACCTAAGGAATCTGTTTCAATCTTTCCACTCCCCTTCATTCAAGGTCAAAATATATTTATCATTATCATATTAATTTAAATTAAAAGTAGATTTATAAAAAAAATAATGAAAAAGGGTTAGAGAAATTTATGAGGAATTATGAAGACCACACTAAATACAAAAACAACATTTTTTTTTTTTTTTTACATAGCGGTATAATATGTTTCATTTTTTCTCATTCATGTAATAGTCTAACTATGGCAGCGCCACAGTTAATTATAACCACAACTACAATCACTTTTAGCTTTGATGGGCAATATGTCAGTCATTCTGCAATGTATAAATTAATTTAATCAGCCTCAGCCCACTCATGTGGTTATATCCAGTAAAGTGTGTGTATTGCTTTAGGTTCTCTGTGTATCCAGACATAAAGTGTGTGTGTATTGCTTTAGGTTCTCTGTGTATCCAGACATAAAGTGTGTGTGTATTGCTTTAGATTCTCTGTGTATCCAGACATAAAGTGTGTGTGTATTGCTTTTGGTTTTCTCTGTCTCCAGACGTAAAGTGTGTGTATTGCTTTTGGTTCTCTGTGTATTCATATGTAATATGCGTGTATTGCTTTAGGTTCTCTGTGTATCCCGACAGTAAAGTGTGTGTATTGCTTTTGGTTCTCTCTGTCTCCAGATGTAAAGTGTGTGTATTGCTTTTAGTTCTCTGCGGCCAGAATATTGAAACACCATTTAAACCCTCAGACTTCTCAGGTCAAGATTAGTTTTTTTTTCTTCTTTTTTTTAAACAATAGACTGGTCTCTGGGCACATCTGTTCTCTCAAAACACATCATGCCAGCCTCTCCTTCTCTCTCGGTAGGAGACTTAAGGAAAGACTCAGCTCCCCTCTCAAAACAGTTTAAAGCTTTAGAGTATATTTCCTGTCCCACATGATGGGGACAGGAAGTACTGTGCTGTTTTCAGAAATGGGAACAAGCATTCATTAATTAAAGCATTGGTTTTTTCTCATTGGTACTAGCATTCGGTCTCTAGAGCTCTACAAATTTTTTTAAAACATTTTTTTCTTTTCAACGGTGGGCCCACTGGGATATGGAACAGGGGACAATTTTGTAACAGCTGAATCGTAGCAGATAATTTGGCTTTTGAAGCACCATCTCCCAGTCCCCTTGAAGGATCTTTAAACAGGGCTGTAATGTATGTTTTTGCGTCTGTGGTCTTTTACCCAGAAGCCCACCGTTTACCACAGTTTTAAATTCCTAACAAACATGTTTCACGTCATCCTTAAATGGCTACAGACAAGTAATAAAACACAAAGTAAAAAAAAAAACAGCTGAGGGCAATCAAAAAGGGGAAGGGGCAAGGAAAAATAATAATTATTAATAATTATAATAATAATAATAATATCAACATTTAAAGAAAATGAACACTTTCAAACGTCTCAGTTTTGGCGACGTTTCCCCGAAGGACCAAAAAAAGAGGATGGTGGGTAAGGGGGTGGTATAACACAAGAATAACGGTAAAAGTAAGTTCTAGAAAAAAAGAACAGCCAAACAATTTTTGCTTCTTTTTAAAATGAGAAATCTAGGTTCACCGCTATTCAACTCACTCTAAGGGCAGGGGGGAGGGGAACATGTCCCATTTACACATATTACACACTGTTTTTATTTTTCTTTTGGTATCACGTTCATTTCACACTTTCGCATGAAAAAGAAAAAAAAAACACAAAGACAGGAGTAACGGACTGTTGAACTGCAGCATCTTGGGTAAACCTTTAACACTCATTATGGTTTCATGTTCAACCCTGAGGACAGTAGAGGTGGAGGAGGAGACCCGTTCAGTGACTTTGTTCTTTTCGAGGCGCAAAAACATCTTTTGCGCCCCCCTCTTTGGTACCGAGATTAAAATCTCGGCAAAGCCCTGAAAGGCCTTTAACAGCAAAATAATAATAATTATTCGTTTATTGAAGTAGTCAGTAGAACAGGATTTGGAGCACGCGGTCATGGCCATGGTATACTTTACTCACAGTTGAACACCAGCGACTCCCAGGTTTTCGGCACTGTGCTATTTTTGGTTAATTTTTTTGAAGTTGTGGTGTTTTTTTTAAAGGCAGCATTATTTTATTTTACACTGCAAAAAAAGCCTGTCTCAACAAGTGTTTTAGCCTTGTAATGAGACTTAAAATCTTATTTTTTCTCTCAAATTCTAAATAATAGTTTAAGTAACTTTTTGTTTCATAAGTGAAATTGTTTAACCGCATTGGCCAAACGTCAAATGGGTACAACTCTCACCTCACAGACAATCTTTTTTCTTGGCTTATTTAGCAAAAAAAAAGTCATAGAAATAAGATTTTAAGTCTAATAATATAAGACTAAAATGCTTGTTAAGACTGACTTATTTTTAGTTTTTTTGCAGCGTAGGAGGGTTGTTTTTCATGCCCTACTGTACTCAGGATTAAGCAAAACTGCCGGCAAAACACGCATTGGCACACGCAGATATTCATATCTGTGTGCACCACTGTTCTGCGTGATTTGGTTATGAGTAAGTGTTGCACAAAAGGTAAAGACTATGAATGTTAAAGAAATGCAAGAAATATTTGGTCACAATTTTCATATTTTTTTTCCACAAGACAAGTTATTATTTGGCAATTTCAACTCTATAGTTATAAAGAGAAAGCTATCTTTTTTCTTTCATATCAACATAGAAAATCTCCTTGAAAATATATCCCATTTTCATTTGTTATTCTTTAAAAGCTATACGTTATACTTTGAAAAAATAAGAAAAGACACAGCTCCACGTCTTAAGAAGGAAGAAACAGACTCTTCTGAGAGAAACTGTCTCTTCTATTTGAGAAGGCCTATCCATGCTTCATTATTAATGGTAAGAAACAGGTATGAGTTTTTGGCTTTGGTTCATGGTAAGCTCATCTCTTCTTGGTTTTTTTTTTTTTTAATTTATCACAGTGCCTACCCTTCTTAAAACAGGAGCTGTGTGAAATCCCCCCAAAAAATATAACATAAGAAAAAAATTTTCTTAATGAAAAAAAAGAATGAAAACCATTTAAATTTTACATCTTTGGACACCATTCAGCTTGGTTTTCATGTAACGTTTTCAAGGATAGGTTGAGGAGAAAGAGGTCAAAGTAGGAAGTGGAAGTGGAAGCACTTCCTGGTAATCACAGTGCCGATGGTGTGAAAACCCTGACACACGGGTTACCACCTACCCACAGTGACCTAGGGTTCTCACGGCAACGGAACAGGCACCTGGAGAGCTCACCAATCAGTCTGCACTGGCCCCAACAACGATCACACATTTGTTTTGGCTTTGGTTGCACTGGCAAAATGGCACCCAAGTTCAGGACAGCAGGAGGAGCGTCCGTTTGTGGTCTTCTCGGTAGAACGGACGAAACGGAAACAACTTATTTGGTTTTTTTTGTTTGTTTGTTTGTTTGTTTGGACATCCTTCGTGAAAGGGCCAGAACATGCCCGGGTTACCCTGGTGACTCAAACCTGAGTTTACTTTCCCAGGGGACCTCCTGGCAGGTCTGTTAGGTCCACACTTTCCACAAAGCGCCCTTTTTTTGTAGTGAATCTCTCCAAGGAGTCGAAGCGAAGAGATGAGTTTTGGCGGGACAGTAGAGAGCTCCACAGTGCACTTGGTCCACGTCAACATTCAACTTCTGTCTCTTCACATGGGTTTGGTGGGTTGGGGGGCTGTTGGAGGCCCTACCATACCACAGGATTTTCTTCAGCACCCAATGGAATGTGGCGTTAGTGGGTTTTCCACTAGGACTAACCTGCCAACCCGACAGGCTTCCGCAGGGGCATGGTGCGGTTGGTGATGGCAACAGTGTGGGACGTAGCCCCATGGTGGTAGGGTGAGGGAGGAGCTGAGAGGCGAGACATCCCATGCAGGAGGGGTAAGGTTCCAGGGGAAGGAAGAAAGAAAGGATTTTCAACCCTCTAGGCAGCCTCGGAACATGAGGACATCTTTTTGGTGCTCCCCCAGCGGGGGCGAAGCTTGTGCTCATCACAGGTCAGGACCAGGGTGTGGGGGGGTGGTGGGGGTTGCTAAGGCAAGTTTGGGTCATGTGATGTTCAGTGGCTGGGGCCTTGCAGTAGATGGTGGTCATCCAAGTGGGGGGGGGGGGGGGTTTAAAAAGAGAGGTAAAAGGACGAGGGATTTTGGTTGAGGTAGGCTTGTTTAACCAGCAGAGTCGCAGGCAAACCGGTTCATGTTTATGGCTCGGACATTCTCATCAGGCTGAGGTAGCTATCTTTGGAGGTATACAGCATTTGGCGGTGGTGTGGGATGGGGGGTGGGTTTGTGTTCTTTTTTTTAGGGGGGGGGGGCTCACCTACGGTTCCTTCGCGCCGGCCTGCCTCGAGGCTAGTGTGGTGAAAAATAAACAATCGAGACAACGCGGTTCGGCTTCTCCGCAAGGCTAAAGACGCGACTGCTAGCAGTCGTCCACGGCTCCAAGCGTTGCATTGTGGGTAAGGCTAAGACTTTCCGAGGGAAAATAAGGTCAAAGAGTGCCTCTTTTGACCAGTTCTGTAACTAGCTTCATTTTGGTTTAGCTTTATAATCTGACATGGTGTCTGTTCTTTAAAGTTATGTTATATAAATTCTCCTAGGCCTTCGGTACAGCTGTTGATTTGGCATGGGCTAAAACGTTTATAGTGCATTGAGAGCGCCTCATTACGTTACCAAGGGAAGCTTTCGCTAAAAGGAGAAAATTTTGGTTACAGCGGCTGTTCCCTTGGTAACGGAGGTACAGAGACTGGGTTCAGCACAACACTTGGTGCTCGTATGACTGGCCGCTTCGTCGCTTGTGTTTCGGGAAACAGAGGTGGGGCGCAGTGTAGCCAGCAACACCTCACCCATCAGAACAGGAGGGGTTTCCGGCGAGGCGTAGTGAGAAGCCCCGATGTACCGCGGTGTCTCCTAAGGCTATCGTTTTTTTTGGCTGTTCGCGGACGCTTCCCCGTCACGAACGTATCGTAAAAGGCGTTCAGCTTTGGTTTAAAGGAGGAAGAGGAAGAGGAAGGCTAACAGGAAGAAGCTTATTGTCCTTCCTCACAGTAAAGGGGTAGAAATTTCGGGCACTTTGGCAGGGGCTGGCTCGCGTTTAGTAGAATCGAAGCATGGTCCTTAAGAGCTCTCTGAAACCACTCGGGTTTGGAACCAATGCGCTTCTGAGGTATTTCGATCATTTGAGACAGTCTGCGGGCCTCTTCTATAGCAGCTTCTGAGACAACAGGGGGGCCATGCCTATGGTTGTACCCCCTAGCTTTTTGAGGGGCATGGGGCTTTGGCTTTAAGGTTGGAGGGGAGGGGGATTTTGCTGGACCCCCCCCACCCCCCCACCAGGGGGTTCATGGCGGGGTTTAGGGTGGGCAGGCCGGACGCGAGACCATGAGGTGGTGAGCCGTTATTGGGGGGTTATGGAGTGAAGTGGGTGGGGAAGGGGATGTTTTGGTGGGTTTGGGGGTGCAGTTTTGTGGCTGTTAGCCGGTGCCTGTGCAAGGGAGGCTGGAGGGGTGCTGCTCGATGAGCACCTGGCACTGCTGGGGTGGGCGGGGTGGGCACTGCCCCCCTGCTCCCTGAGAGTTTGCAGAGTCCCGCTGTGGAGGGGGGGGAGGGGTTTGGGCAGAGAACACAGTCAGCTTACCCTTATATATCAGACTCCTCCCTCCCTGCCATAATCTTGCTCAAAACAGTTTAGCTCATGGTGATGAAACCCCGCCACTTTTTCAGAACCTCATTCATTTTGTAACCAATCCCATCAACTCAGTTGATGGTGGGCCTAAAGCCCAGTTCACACCAAAGATTTGCGATGCAACAAAATGTTTTAGAATGTTGCAGAGTGAACTACCCCATCTCAGAACATCTGATGCTGGCGCTTGCTGTTGCAGATTTGACTCTAATCGCAGGTGGCAAATTGCAGATTTTGAGTCACGAGTTGCAGCTTGTTGTGTCGCAAATGTTTGATCTGAGCTGGGTTCAAGTTGAAAGCAGATCTTCATACTAATTCAATGCTAATTCTGATATGCTTTGAGCCAAAGACAAGCAGTAGTTTCTAACCAATCACCAGGGTCAGATCCATTTAAATTCAGTCAGTCAAGGAGACAAACTGTCATTCAGTTCCTGAACTGAAAATGCCCATAGAACATAATGGAGAACTGAAAAATCCTCATAGAACCTCATGGAGAACTGACAAATCCCCATAGAACATACTGGAGAACTGAAAATGCCCATATAACATAAAGGAGAACTGAAAAATCCCCATAGAACTTCATGGAGGTTTCAGTTAAGAGGTGTTGGCCTGACCTGAGGCACTAGTTCGATGGCTTCCGGTGGGTGGGCCACGCCCTCTTTGGAGAGTCCGTTTCTCTGATCCAGGTGATTTGCTTCGTCCCCCTGAGGCACAGACCAGCTGTCCTGGGTACCCTTCCTGCAGAAAAAGCTGGGGGGGGGGGGTAGATCAGAAAATTAAACCCCTCCGAGTGTTCACAGAACCATGACATTACATTCAATAGCCTGGGTGATGTACTGGAACAATAACTATCAAATATTTTTTGAGCGCAATTACGATCATCGCCACAATGTGGTGTATTACCATTCTTTTTCTTTAATTATACCTGATGTGGCATGAAACATCCAAACTTGCTGATTGTGTTGATAAGACAGCCAGCCGGCAGCAAGGCCATACAGCTTTCATGTGATTGGCAAAAGAACATCACATGATCACGTGGAAGCTGTAAAACCTTGCTGCCAGTTGGCTGTCTTATCTTAGATAATAGCGGCAATGTTTTTCCCCCATAAGCATTTCAGAAGGTCTCTGAAGTTTGCATGTTTGCTGCCACATCAGGTATGATTAAAGAACATGATGGGCAGCAGTGCAGTATAATGAGTAAGGAGTTGGTCTTGTAACCTAAAGGTCACAGGTTTGATTCCCTGGTGGGACACTGCTGTTGTACCCTTGAGCAAGGCACTTAACCCACGTCACGTCAGCATATATCCAGCTGTATAAATGTAAATGCTATGTAAAATGTTGTGGAAGTTGCTCTGGATAAGAGTGTCTGATAAGTGCCTAATATAACAAGACGAAAGAAAGCTGATTTGCCGCGGGACCCAGCGGCTATCCTGGCGGGAGACGCACGCTCGCGGCAATCGGACGGCGGCCCGGGCGCTTACCTGCGGCGGTATCCGAACATGAGGAAGAGCACACAGAAGATGATGCAGGCCATGCCGATGTGGATGCCCACCACGATGCCAGCCATGGAGCCCTCTCCTTCCTGCCGACAGTTACACGGGGAATCTCCATCTGCAATATACACACACACGGTTAAAGTGTACCCATATGTCAATCCCACCCCCCCCCCCCCCCCCCTCCACATACAGACGTGTGCGCACACACAGAGTGAAAGCGTACCTGTATGTCAATCCCACACTCACACTCATACTCACACGCGTGCACACACACACATAATGTGGGCGGATCTGCACTGTGGCATTCTGAGCACGCAGGGCCTTTATTCATTGCTGATGTTTTGTGACACAGACAGGCTTACACACTTAAAACACAGCTGCATACAAAGATATGGTCTGACCTTGTGTGTGCATGCACACACACAGAACAATCGCACTCTAGCAAAAGACTATGTACATGCTATGTGTCTGTGTGCGTGTGTGTGTCTGTGTATGTGTATATATATATGTGTGTCTGTGTCTTTATGTGTGCATGTGTCTGTGTGAGTGTGTGTGTCTGTGTATGTGTATATATAGTATATATATATATATGTGTGTCTGTGTCTTTATGTGTGCATGTGTCTGTGTGAGTGTGTGTGTCTGTGTATGTGTATATATAGTATATATATATATATGTGTGTCTGTGTCTTTATGTGTGCATGTGTCTGTGTGAGTGTGTGTGTCTGTGTATATATAGTATATATATATATATATATATATATATATATATATATATATGTGTGTCTGTGTCTTTATGTGTGCATGTGTCTGTGTGTGTGTATGTGTATATATGTGTGTGTGTGTGTGTGCACCTCTGTGTGCGTGTGTGAGTGTGCATTGTGTGTGTGTGTGTGTGATAATTAATAAGTGTAATCACAAATAATCCCTGACAAGCCCAGGGTTCGCTGGTGTCATTTCGGATCTTTCTCTCACCGCTGCTGGTCTTTGCGCTGGTACCGTCCTCGGCCAATGACAGCAGCCTTTTGGAGCAGTTGCCGTCCCCGTTGCCGTTGTAGCCCAGAAGCTGGATCTCGTACACGGCCCCGGGTTCTGGAAGACAGAAAAAGAGGGGGTGAGGGGGGCAAGGTAAGAGATTCCCATAATGCACTGCACATCCCAAGATGCACTTCAGAATTCGATTTGATCCTGTGGTCTCCAATCCTGTTCATGGAGATCTGCCATCCTGTAGGTTTTAATTTACACCCTAATTCAGCCCACCTGATTCGACTGATTAGCCGCTCAATGAGGTCTATATCTGTTGAAAGAGGTGCGCTTTGTTAGGGTTGGTAGGATGGTAGATCTCCAGGAACAGGGTTGGGAATGACTGTCCTGATGGAATTTCCATAAAAAAGGTGTGTGTGAGGGTGGGGTCAGGTGGGTGGAGCCACTGACCGAGCCGGGCGATGGTGTGGGTGTTAACGTGGCTGGCCAGCACGTAGGGTCCCTGGAAGTCGGCCTGCGGAACCTTCCGGAAGGACAGCTTGAACCCTTCCACCTTCCCCGGTTTCCCTGGGAGCTCCCAGTACACCTGCACCGCCGTGGAGTTCAGTACCTTGGTGAAGAAACTGGGGACAGCGGGCACTGTGGGGGGGAGGGGGGGGGGAGAGGGAGAGAGACAGGTGGGGCAGAGAGGGGGGAGAGAAAGGGAGAGAGACGGAGAGAGAGAGGTGGGACAGAGAGGGGCGAGAGTAAGGGAGAGAGACAGAGAGAAATGGAGAGAAAGAGAGATGGGACAGAGAGCGGAGAGAAAGGGAGAGAGACAGAGAGAGGGAAAAGAGAGGTGGGACAGAGAGGGGGAGAGAAAGGAAGAATGAGAGAGAGAGGGAGAGAAAGAGAGGTATGGTATTGAGGGGGGAGAGAAAGGGAGAGAGAGGGAGAGAAAGAGGGGGATGAACAATGGGAAGAAAATCAAATAAAACAATTTCACCTTGAGTTTTGCAAAAATGTATTACATTTCCACAGAAATGCCCCAAATAATGTGTGCAGGGCCAAATTAGGTCGCTTCCCACTCCTGTTGACAATTGAGAAACGAGCACTCAAATTCTGGGTTCATCTGAATCAGGCTGAGCCACATTGCTACCAGCACAAGTCACTGAAGAGCAACCAGCTCTAGCCAGACAGAGACCCCCTGGGACAATTGGCCATCAAAAAACAATTTTTACAAAATATACAAGAAAATACCACACCAACTACATTTATAATATTTGACAAAACCAACAAAAACCTGTACATTGACAATAGGCATGAAGGAACTAAATTAAACAATAAACTGGAAATTTACCATGCTCTACGCCGAGATGACTCCCTGTCAGAATATCTCACTAGAGTAAAAAACCTAAAACAAAGGCGCACACTAACAATGTACAGACTCAGTGATCACAGCCTTGCCATCGAATTTGGTCTGCCACAAAAATAACTGGCTGGCAAAATAGAACAGGCTGTGTGCTCATTGCAATCTGGCAGAGGTGGAGACAGAGGCCCCCTTTCTACTTTCCTGCCCCAAGTACCTCCCAATCAGAAATTAATATTTTCCCAAATTCACTGCATTGATTAATCAAATACCAATTGGAACCAAATTTTTAAAAAAAACTCTTCTGGGGGAAGAGGATAGAGCGCAATAGAGGTGGCAGCTCAGTATGTCTCTGCCTGCCATAAATTAAGAGAGGGTGTGGTTGAATACTGGAACTGTACCATCTGTGTTCATTAATACTGATAGGTTCATAAATTGTTATATCACAAACTAAATATGTTTTAATCTGAGTGTGTGCACAAGAATGCATGTATGTGTGTGTGTGTTTGTGTGTATTTATATTTTTCTTCTTTTTCCCTTCTTCTGATTGTTAGGGGTCTGTTTGTCATTTTGTATGTCCCATTGCTTTTGCAACGCAAGTTTACTTGTCATGCAAATAAAGTACATTTGAATTTGAATTTGAATTTGAATTTGAGAGGCGGGACAGTGAGGGAGGAAAGAAAGGGTAGAGATGGAGGTGAAGACAGTATGGGAGAGAAAGATGGGTGGGACAGTGAGGGGACAGAGGGAGGGGAGGTGGAGTTGGAAAGAGGGAAGGAGAGAAAGAAAGAAGGAAGTGGGAAGGGGAGGGTGAGGGAGGAGGAAAAGAGGTGCAATGGGGACAGAGAGAGAGATGGAGGGGGAGAGAAAAGGAGAGAGAAGAATATGGTGAGTGAGAGAGGGGAAGACAGAAGGAATTAGAGAAGAAGGGAGAGAGAAAGAGGTAGGGCAAGAATGAGGGAGACAGGGGAGAGAGAGAGAAAGAGTGGCATGAAAGACGCATGCAAGTAAGGGACATTTTAAAAAAGGATGGAAAAAAGAGAAATAAGAGGAATTAAAAAGAGGGAGATAAATATATTTACGCAAGGGGATGAAGTGTGATGGGTTGCAGGAGGGTAAGTAAGAGAGGCAGGATGGAGGGAGGAGGAGGGATGAGAGAAATCACAGCCTGGCCCCAGCTTGTAGAGTCATGCGGCAATCATGACACAGCTTGATGAAGAACTTCTCTGTTTCACAGCCCTTAGGAATATGGAGAGAGGGGCACAACCCTTTCTCTTATTTGTGTCCTTCGTTTATTCGGTTTAGTTTTTAATTTTGAAGCTGCAGACTGTAACGCACAGCTGGACCTTTTTCTACATGTGCCTCTCAATTACATGAGCAGTATTTTTCTGCGGTGCATTTTGGGTCTTTATGCGTCAAGTAACTCAAATTCACCTACGTGGCTGTTTTGCTAACTGGGCCAATTAAGCTGGGGGAAGCAAAAAGTGAGCGGGAATCAAACCTGACACATCTACAACACGAGACGAGAGGCCCACGTCATCGTCAACTCTGTTAATCGCAGCACCGCCCCCTTCATTGCGCTAGAGTGCAATGACTTACCGCCCCCTAGTGTGGTGGTGATGACAGTGTTGGACTGCTGGCTGGCGCCGAGCGGGGAGTAGGCCTTGAGGTAGATGGAGTATGTGGTGGCCGGCTCCAGGGCGGTGAAATCGTGCTGGAACGTCGTCTTGCTGACGGCTTCCTGCAGCTCCTTGCTGTCTGGCTCTGCGCCCAGGAGAGAGAGAAAGAAACGATATCAGCATCTGGCACGTGCTGTCATTTTCGTGCCAGAACCGCAATGTCGAAGTGTTTCATAACGGTCTTTCGCATCACTGTCATTTTTTTGCTGTTTAAATCATTCTGCAAACGTTGTATTGCGAGGGAAATCTAGACATAGTAAAAAATTAATAGCGCTTGCCATTAATACAGTCTATATCAAGTGGTTTCAAGCAATAATAATGGAAATGTTCAGCGCAAAGTTCTCTGAATCTTTACCGCCAAGCTTGCGGATGTGAAGCACGTATCCAATGATGCCGTCAGTGATTTCTGCGGGCGGCTGCGCCCAGGTCAGCTGCAGGGCAGTGGAGGACAGCGGCACGGCCTTCAGGTTCTGCGGCGCGTCCGGCAAGTCCTTGGCCAGGGAGACGGCCAGGCGCGCGCTGGCCTGGTTGGTGCCGGCGGTGTTCTCCGCGATGCACTGGTAGATGGCCTCGTCCTCGGAGGTGATGCGCGTCACCGCGAGGGTGCTGCAGGGGCGAAATTTACATTCATGGGCGTGTAAGCTAAAACTATTATCATAGCGGTGATTAGATCAGAATGTATGATGACGCTGAACGTCTAATTAAATAGAGGTGAGAAGAAGCGGAAATTCATTAAAGTTTAAATGGATTTTCAACTAAAGTAGTTTAAGCGAAAATTTTATTGCAGCCAAATACTGTGGTTTTGGTCTAAACCCATAATTCACATGTGAAGTTTTTCAGCATTATTATTTGATCGACAAGATTCACACATTCTTAATTTGACATATCAGATGATTGCGTTTTTTTTAATGAAGCGCGCAACAGAAGTTGTGCTTCATCACGACGACACTGACATCTTGTGGCCAAATCATTGTCTTCAATTTTCAAGTAGACTTTTGTCTAGGTCTCATCCCAAGTGATAACTAAGTGGCATATAAATATGATAGATATAATAGCGACAAAACAATTAGAATATTATTGCAATTGCCACATTTTATTAGCTGCAGTCGCTAAAGCACTAGCTGGCCATGGTAAATTCTCTTTTATGTATTTCGCAAAGACACCTACAGCACGAGCAGAAGCCACGTTTCAATATATATCAACAGAGCAGCTGCGCCATCTGCTGGTTCGATTTGGAGTTCTCCCGGTACCTTGCTTTCCATGGTCTACAGAGCTTGCATTTACTATATAAAATGTATTATTGGAAAAATTGCATTTGCAGTAAATAATATTATTATAATATGATATATATATATATATATATATATGTATATAATACCTTTTAAAAACTGAAATGAATGTGTTGTTTATTTGCTTATGAAAATCACAGGAGGCTAGTTATAAACAGTACTGCCTGAAATATCTTGAGTTCAAAAGAATAATATATATACAGTGTTTATATATGGTTATGAGCTGAAAAATGAAAGCAAATATCAGTTCAGGGTATTTCATTAGGCTTCATTAAAGGGCTGATATCCTCCCTCCCCTCTGTTCTCCTCTAGAGACTGAGCCCCTCTCTGTGTTAGGGTTACCCCAGGCCAAACAAACCCCAGACCCCCTAAAACCCGCCAAATGGGGATTGGGATGGCCTACCTGTTGTTGTTGGTGAGTTTGACGTTGTCTCCTGGGGTCAGCACCTTGCCGTTCTTCAGCCAGATCAGGTGAGGCTCGGGGACCCCCTGAGCCACGCAGGTGAATACCGCGCTGCCCCCTGCTGGCTTGGAGACAGACTGCGGCCACTGAAGGAACTCAGGGGGAGCTGGGGACAGGAAATTGGGGTAGTGGAAAGAGAGGAGGAGAAAAGGATGGACAGAGGGGTGATCAGAGAGAGGGAGAGAGAGTGAGAGAAAATAAATGCTGGCTGTAGACAAGAGGACATCTATCATTGTTTTTTGCATTTGCATGGTGCAATTACTGAATTGTACACTAGAGGGCAACAGAGAAAGGAGTTCACATGAGGTCAGTCTGGGAGTGAAGGATGAACCTGAAAGCTATGAAATGTTCAGCTCACAGTTTGCACCGGCAAATTTAAAGTGAGTATAACTCAGTACTCTGTGATGTGGTGGGCATAATTTACAGTTTCAATTCCAGAGCCAGTTTGTGTGTGTGTGTGTGCGTGTGTGTGTACATGTGAGTGTATGTCTGTGTGCCATACAATTCATTACACTAGAGCACACATTTTATGGATTTGTAACACAACCCCATTAAAACACTGTCACATTTTGCACAAACTGAGCAGAGACAGAAATATGTAACTACTACTACAAACGAACAAATAACAAAGATACTTGGGAAAGTGCCTACTATCAGGTTGCTCAGAATAAATCCAATCACTCTCCCTCAACGATCAACAACCAGACCCTAGAGTTGCCTGCATTACCTCTTCAAGGAGTAATGTCACAAATATGCCATTAGAATGTTTTTAGCTGAAGATTCTACTGCTGATGTCACAATCACTGCTGGTGATTGGAAAGCAGCAGAGTTCTAGAACACTGACTTAGAATAAAAAATGTAAAAATAAAATAATAATAAAAACACTGAAAAAACCCTACTCTTCAAAGGGTTAATATGAATAATATAAGCGGAGAATAAACACACTGCTTCTGCTCCATCATTTTCTAGCGCAGATGTGGGCTGGCGGCCGTGTCCAATGGCCGCCTGAATTTGGGGAACAATGGGTTTGCATACAGAGAGAGACCTGGTGTCCTGCACCCCCGCGCATCTCATTGATCTATTGACCCCCTTGTCCCAACACCACTCCTATGAAAGAGTCTGCTGCTGCCAGGCCCTGGGAAGAAGGTCCTGGAATAAGGGGGAGGTGGCGACGGTTGAGCGGGGGGCGACTTGGGGGTCAAGGGTCGCAGGGGGCCTATTTCAATAGGGGGGATATTAATCAATCACAGAACGGAATTTGACCCCCCCCCATCCCCGTCCCCCATTTCTTTCATCCCAGTAAGCCCCAATTTCTTTTATTAAAAGAAAAAATATAGATTTTCTGGGCCCATAAAATCTGAAAAGGGGTCCTTTTTTGTAGAGTGGATTTTGTTGTTGTTGTTGTAGTTGCTATCTTATTGCTTGTTTCTTGGGTCATGCTTTTGATCTTTGATAAAGTGCTTTTTTTTCAGGCATCTTCCCAAATATTTATGTGTACATATTTCCTAATGAGATTATTTGTAGTACCTGCATATCTCTTGACAATTCTCCTCTTTGGCAAAATAAGCCACTTAATAAGAAAAAACACTTGATTTCCAGTATTTTCACCTGTAAATGAGCAAGCAGATCAAACAGGCAGAAATGCCCAGTGCTGTTTGTTGTTGTTCATTTTCCAATGGGGAACACTTGCTGTGTAATCAGAGAAGTTTTTTCTTATTTAAAAATAACACTGGAGCCAAAATGTTACTCTCCAGCCATAGAAAGTGAACAAATACCAGAAATATAATCTACACAAAAATAAAGCATAACAAAAATTTAAAAAACATTTTTAATGGAATATTACTTGGGGAAAAGGGACATTTCATGACACCACTGCCAACTGGGACACAAAACACAGGGACTTCTCTCGCAGTAGAACATAATCATTAGCTCTACATTTTCATTAACCCTTTAAGATGTAAGATTGTAAACATGTGATTAGAATGTTCTTAACTGATTTCACAATCACTAATGGTGATTGAAAGCAATGGAGTTCTATAGAACTTAGAATTTTGGAAGAAAAAAAAACATTCCAAAAAAAAAACCTAGTCTTCAAAGGGTTAAAATACTGCATATATAACTGTACCAAAGTACTGGGGCTTTCTGCCACCAGTGTTTACCCAGTTCTGCAGCGGGTGGAGATGGTGTGTTGGGGAAAGATAGATGGGACCATTGCAGGACTGAAAGGGAGTGTGAGGAGGGGGCCAGCACAGGGTGAATTCTGGGGTGGGGGGGGGGGGTGTAATTAATCCACCTGATTACAGGCGGCCTTCTCTCCTGAAGTGCCCTTCACACTTGAGCTTAGGCAAAATCATTTATTTTGGAGAAAGTGAGTACAATGATCAGGCAGTGAGGTTTGGGGGGATTGGGACTAATAATGAAGTTCAGATGAAAAGAAAATTAAAACTATCTTGAATGTTTTCTCTTTTTTTGTTTTGTTCTCCCACCCAGACCAGGAAAAGCTGTTTTCTGCCTGCCTGTTTGCAGCTCTCGATTGACAGTGTTCTTCTGTTTGTTTGTGATGTCACAGCAGCCCAGAACACTGAGATGTGGCACATTGCCCGCTCTCTCTTTCGTGTAAAACAGATAGTTCCACAGTCACAGTCTTAGCTGTCAAATCAAAGTCTGAGAACACACACGCTTAGCTGATGTTAGGTGCACCCGTGTGATGTTGGGGCACCCTTGAAAGAAGGCTGGCCAAGGTTCATTAAGGCTGTTCTAAGCAGAGAATCACAAATGTGTTGCAGCACATTTAGAAATCACTGTCCCCTGCCCTCAGCCCCCTATGGTGAGATTCACTGTGCATTGATCTATAAATATGAGCAGCCACCCAATTTGAGAAATTGGATTTTATTTCTGCAAGGGAGTAAACTTGACCCTAACTAGAATTTATTTCCCACTCTGAATGTATTTTCGAACGATCTCCTGCTTTCTGTTTATATGTATTATTATTGTACAATTACATATTACAATTCTATCGCTACATACATAAAAACACATTCAGGGAAATTACGATATGTTAAAATATATGTTATGAGTGTATATTATGAGATATCTACAAAATTGCTTAATACCTTCTTGTACTCGTACATAGAATTGTTTGTACAGAAGTTGTGCAAGTTGTTTGCTTCTGGAAAATATTCTGATGCACATTTCTAAATTATATTCTCATATCTTTCCCTTTTTTGTGAGAAAGTATCCCACGTTCGACAGATGTAACATTTATGACCTTCATCTAAAAAAAAAAAAAAAACATGATTCTCAATCCACCCCCCCGCCCCGCCACCTCACCATTTTTCTTATGAAAATCAATCTTTTGAATAAAAAGGGGGTTTTGCATACGGGGTGAATATGGTCAGATTCCCTTTCAGGAAAAAACACTCTTGAGAAAAAAAGAAGAGAGAAACACAATGGCTTCATCTCCCTTTGTATTTCTCCCCCCTTCCCCCCCTCCCCCCCATGTGGCCCTGTCCCCCTTGAACTTTACCGCACCGTACCCCTCTGCCGACCACCAGCTGTGACGAGAACCGCTCTCCCAAAGGGCTCTACTGAGGGAGGGGCTGTCGCCCCATCCCATCAGGAGTCATCCATCTTCACCCCGACCCCCCAAAAAACCCCAACCCCGCCCTGCTCCTGGCCCCCAGCATCACAGTTCCCTCCCCCCCATGACACCTCTGCCTGCTTTCCAGGGGGGTGGGCCTAGTGGGAATAGGTCAGGGGTCAAAGGTGAGAGGTGATCTTTTACTCTGGGACAATGACCCTACCCCACCCTCCCCCTTGTCCACCTCTCTTCTCTCTTCTCTCTCTCTCTGTCTCACTCATATGGACTTCCCATTGTCCGTCTGCCACGCCCACCCCCCGCATCTGCCCAGAGCAAGCTGGCCTGCAGGACACCATTCAACCCCCCCCCCCCGCCAAAACCCTGAGCAGAGGGGTTCAAGGCCACTGGTGGAGACGGGGTGGATTGGATAGGTTGCGTAAGGGGTTGGTGGTGGGGGTGGGATTGTTTTGGGGTTGTGTGAAAGGGCAGATCTCCAAACTGCTCCCAAAAACACACATGCTGGCGACCTAGCTGGGCTGACCTCACGCCGAAAGCTGAAGAGGAAGTGAGCGGACGAGAGAATTCAAGTTCAGGGATCGCATTTGAACTTGAAAAAGATCCATTAAACTGACTCACTCACAACTGTACACAGTTCTGTGCTCACCTGCACTCACTGACTTCCAGAGATAATGTCCAGCAGCCATGAGCCAAACTATATACGAAAACTATATGATGGCCAGTGAGTGCTGCTCGGGAAAGACACTAAATGATCAAAAAAGCAGGAGAGCAACCTATACCCAAAAGCTGAGGCAGTTAAAAGACTGCACTGTGCCATGTCTTACTATAAAAAGTTTTTAGATGTTGCTTGGTTTTCATAAAAATGAAGCCATAAAGAGGTTGTGAATTTCTTTCATTTTGCTCATTTTCATGGAACATTGTTGTTCGTCTGTAAGTATCTTTGCTGTTTTCGCTGAGCAAGTATCAAATTTACTGAGATATTTCTTTCCCCCCTAAAACGCCGGGACAAAGGGACAGACACTGGTGAATTAGATGGGCAAACAGCCCTGACTGACAGCACCGTGCTGGATTGATGTGTTATCGATACTCCTGGCTCTTTATGGTGGCGACGGCTCGCAGGGGACCCCAATGCGCCTTTCTTTTGGGATTTGGGAAGGGGCGACAGTGGAGACCTTGAGGGGGAGCTCGCATGTTTTAGAGGGCGTCCCGGGCTCAGGGGTCTTTGTTCCCTCGTTTCGAAAATCAATCAATAAATTAATGAATACATTTAACATCGTCACCACCAGCAGCAACCCCCACCCTTAACCATAGTCTTTTTTGGTGGGGGGGGGGGGAGCTGAGCCAATCCACTTGAGAAAGACTGATAGAGAAAAATATTGATCAGGTCAAAATGCCTGACATGGTGGGGGGGTTGGGACGGAAGTTGCACGGCTGTGCGCAAAATATTAATTCTGGAAGACTAACAGATATGAGACATCTTACAAACGTAAGGCCTACAAAGATGTCAAAATGAAGGGATGCATTTTTTTGCGTATTTTATCCCCAAAAAGTCTTCTCTTATTTTAAGGGTTGCAGGGGGCAGTATTCCCAGGCCCTTTACATCACTTCAGACCCCTCAGTTAATTTGGGAAGGTGCATGTTTTCACCCTGTGACTTTTACACATATATTTGTCTCGTATGGTAACCCTGCAGATGTGTCAGTACAGTTGGGCCGGCCTCTGAGTCGACTCTTGGGGGTTTAGCGTGCTGGACGTGAGTTCAAGTTGTGATTACACCAGACTCTGCTACTGTCAAAGTCTTAGGGCCAAGTGCTGAAATGCTAATAAGCATTTTTTAAATGTTAATAAATTGAGTTTTAGTGTTAATAAGAATGCCCAACCACAAAATGTAAGGTTTTCTTGGTTTTATTTTTTGTTTTGTTTTTTTGTTAGGGTGTGTGCTGTCTCTCTGTTCATAGAATGAGTCGGCATAATGGAACACTTGTGTGTGTTTGTGTGGCTGTTCACGCATTGTGCGTGTGTGTGTGTGTGTGTACATATATATGTATATATATATATATATATATATATATATATATATATATATATAAAAAATATATATTGGTGTTTCTATTGGAAAAGGTCTGTGAAACTAAATTTCCCTCACTGTGGTCCATGTTTTGATCAACCCACGTTGTCCCAAATGGTTGATGACTGCTGCTAGATCCAGCCAATCAGATTTGTGGAGCGGCACCAGAATATGAGGGAATAGGCTAATTAGATTTGTGCAGAAGTGCTGAAACATGAGGGATAGATAAGACAAAGCCACCATGGGATGATGGAGGGATGGAGTCAGGGGTGCGAGTGAACGACAGAGACCATTATCCTCCTCCAGCTGGAGTTGGGGGTCTCCCACCAAGCCACATGAGTCACTGGGGGCTCCAGATCTGAGGGGTCAGGGGTCAGGAGGGGGTGGAGTCTCGCTCCTACCCCCCTCTGAAAGTCACGTCCAAATCCAATACAGGTTAATGTGGTCTCCCTGACCCAAAATCTCCGCCCTTCCCCGGGTGCTTATTATCTCCACCCCCAATTTCAACCCCCTCCCACACACACACCTCTCCAAATGACCATGTGCATCTGTCATGGACTGATGGAGAAGGGGTCCAGGACACAACATGGCGTGCGTGTGTGTGTGTGTGTGTGTGTGTGTGTGTGTGTTTTGTGAAGCCTGGCTTGTCGGTGGAATCACCAGTAACTAATAAAACCACCTACTTACAATTACCAACAATAGAGTGTGCCTCTGGTACATACAACCAAAACAGGTCTACTAGGCAGAATACTCAAATGCTTATTGACCAGTGTTGAAAAAGGCTCCAAATAGATATACATACACCACTCATATATGTGCATATGTATATAGAGTGTGTGTATATATAGCTTATGCACTGTATGAGCACAAATTATGGAAACACTGCATTCATTAACAGATTTCAACAATTAATGCTAAATTTTGCAACAATTTCTCTATTTGGCAAATTACTGTTGGTTATATAATGGTGTTACCACTTATGGCCAAGATGTGTCTGGTTAATGTTTTGAATACATTTCTACAATGAAAATGGATCAGAGAAATGACAACAGCGGAAAGGGCACAAATAGAAGTTTTAAGAGTATTAAACTTTTTCTTTAAGCACAGCATTTCCATAATTTGTGCCAGTACTGTATGTGTCTGCCGTTTAGATGTTCAGAGGAAAACTGTCTGTTTCCTGCCACTTGGCCATGCTGGACACAGAAAATGACGGTCAGCTGTAGCTGCAGCAGGGTACAGCCAGGGAGGGGCGCCAGGGAGCCCCCTGTACTGCAGGGTGAGGGGCGCATTTAGGGGCGCGTGTAGGGGCTCACCTTGCACCACCAGCCTGCCCAGCGCCGTACGCCTCATCCTGGTCCCGGGCCGGTTGGCGGCGCAGACATATACCCCTGAGTGCTGCAGCGACACGTCCGAAATCATCAGGTTCCCCGTGCCCAGGACCTGGATGCCCTCCACGCCAATGGAGCGCCCGTCTGAAGGCACACACACACACACACACACACACAGAAAAGAGAACACATAAATATGAGTACAGAACCACTAAACATACCATTCAAAACTATAACCAAGCCCACTGCTTTGGAATGGATTTGCCTGGTGTGCTTCTGCTAAAGCTGTGTGCTCAAAACAAACTTGAAACACAAGCCTTTGCCCATGTCATCTATTTAATTAGCCTATCTGTAGACCACAGAAATCTATTTCCTCATTGGAAGTCATTTACCCCAGACAGGAAATGATGCAATAATGGCCTCAGGTCAGCTTTAGACCCGCTTGACACCTTGCATTAATATGCATCTCTACTGTCCACATTGAGGTCCAATCACAATCTGATCTCACTTCCTGCTCAAACAACCGCACACGTTACGTTCTCCTCTCACGAGTCTCTTGAAAGATACTGTAACTGACTTGTTGTAGACGAAACGTTACTTTGTAATTTCTGCAATACATTTGCGACCACACTCGTGTTCAGTGAGGTCACAGTTTGTCCCTGACCACCTGCGGGCGGTTTGGGCGATCAGACCACAATCCTCAGTGCATCTTTGGGACATTCACACCTGTGTTTTCACCCGAGACAAACGTTAATGCCAGGCGTGAAGGGGGTCTAAGACTGAGTCTTTTCCTTTCCCACGTAATCAAACTGGACCAGGGTCCATAGTCATACAGCGTCTCACAGCAGAAGTGCTGATCCAGGGTCAGTTTTGCCCTTTTAGGTCATGATTGACTCGGTTATGAGGTGAGCAGAGGAACCTGATCCTGGAATAGCACTTCAGCCCTGAGTTATGGGCCCTCTTGTGCTTTAAAATCCAAGGCCTGGCAATGGCATAGGGGATGCTGGGGGGGGGGGCATTGCAATGGGCACCGGGGGCCTCACCCAGCCTGCTCCAGGACACTATTGGCCGGGGGTTGCCCGTGGCGATGCACTCCAAGATGGCAGTCTGGTGCACCGTGATGGTCAGGTTCTGGGGGCCCGACAGGATGACTGGTTCCTTGAAGGTCTTAGGGGCCCCACCTGTGGGAAGGAAGAACAGTTGGTGGAGGGACAACCAGAGGACAAAAAACAGAACTGTGATGTGCATTCCACAGTAAAAATCACGTCCGAATAAAAAAGCTGGTGGCAAAAATGAAAGTCTGAATACAGGAAGCAGCCATGAACAGTATATCAGTATATTTCATCGCCTGTGGCCTGCTCTCCACACTGCTATTCTGCAGTGAGAGATCTCTGCAGTGCATTCTGGGTAATGCGGGCATAGCAGGAGGTGGGCAGAGGCTCACCAGTGACGTTGAGCTGGGCTTCGTGGCTGTAGCGGACGTTGGCGATGTTGGAGGCCATGCAGCGGTACAGCCCTGCATCGTTGCGCTTAACACCGGTGATCTGGAGAATACCTGCAGGAAGCAGGGTGTACCTGGAAAGGAAGGGGGGGGGGAGAGAGAGCAGTGTTGTTTATTTTTTATTGCTGTATCTCAAAATGTGAATATTTTGTGTTGTTATTTTCTACTGATGGTTATTTATTCTTTCGTCCACTGTGTGTGATGTATGCTTATGTGCATGCGTGTGTGTATCTGGGTGTGTGTGTATGTGTATGAGTGCGTGTGCATGCGTATGTGCATGCGTGTGTGTATCTGGGTATGTGTGTCTCTGCATGAGTGCATGTGCCTGCATATGTGCATGCGTTTGTGCATGTGTGTGTGTGTTACCTGGAGTCGTATCTGCTGAGTGGAATTCTGTCTCTCTCCCAGGTGATGGTGGCCTCTGGGATTCCGTTCAGCTGGCACTGGAAACGAGCCACACCCCCCTCGTCCACCGACATGGAGTCAGGGTGTGTGTGAAACTTAGGGAGAGCTGACAGAGAGAGAGAGAGAGAGAGAGAGAGAGAGAGAGGGGAGAGAGGGGAGAGAGAGAGGAGAGAGAGAGGGAGAGAGGAAGAGAGAGAGGGAGGGAGGGAGAGAGAGGGGAGAGAAAGAGGGAGGGAGAGAAAGAGAGGAGAGAGAGGGAGGGAGAGAGAGGGGAGAGGGAGAGAGGGAGGGACAGAGAGAGAGAGGGGAAGAGAGAGAGAGGGAGAAAGGGGGGAGTGAGTGGAGGGAAAGAGGGTGGGTGAGAGAGAGAGAGAAGGAGAGAGAGGGGAGAGAGTGAAGAGAGAGAAAGAGCAAGAGAGAGTTGAGAGAGGGGAGAGAGAAAGAGAGAGAGGGAGAGAGAGAGATAGAGAGAAAGAGAAAGAAAGGGAGAGGGGGGTTAGAGATTCTCACAGCACAAACTGCAGCAAACTCATTCCATGTACTTTTAATCAGTTTTTTTGTTCCCTGTTGCACTTGAAAATGAGAAGTGAGTGTGTTTTTATCGTGGTGTGGAGTGGGCGGAGCAGCAGAGAATGTGTCTGAGGGGCGAGTGGGCAACCCCACATGACCGGGCCTCCCCTCTTCTGATCAATAAGGGTGTGATCTCGCTTGTCATAATATTGGTGATGGGGCCGCATTGCCATGGAAACCCCCTGGTCCTGAGAGAGCACCGTTGCTGAATTACCCACAATCCCCTTTTTTATTGGGTCAAAGGGAGAGGATGTGTAATCAAGGTGAGTGTGTACGTGTGTGCGTGTGTGCGTGAGTGTGTGTGTGTGTGTGTGTGTGTGTTTATGGTTCTAGGTATGTGATTAAGGTACACTGCTTGGAAAGAGTGGAGAGCACTTTACACTTTACTACCCCAGCCAAACCATCACCTCTCCACCTTAAATCACAACCTTTCCACCTCAATGTCTTCATCACTCCAATTATCTATCTCTCCATTCCTCCACCTCCCTATCCCTCCATCTCTCCACCTGTACCACCCCTACCCCTCCATCTCTCCACCTCTCTGTCCCTCCAACTCTCCACTTCCCTGTCTCCTCACCCCTCCATTTCTCCGTGCTTCCACCCTCCACCCTGCACCCCTCACCCCGCTCCTCAGTACTCACAGGCCAGCTGTACGCGGGCCTTGCGGCTGACCAGCAGGCCGAAGCGGTTCTGCGCAGCACAGTCGTACTCCCCGGCGTCCGTCTCATCCCCGTCCCGCCGTTTTTGGAAGTTCTGGATCAGGAGTGTCCCGTTGACCAGCACCATCACCCTGTGTCCCGTCGCAACTGGCACACCGTTCTTACGCCACGCGACCAAGATAGGCCCCTCCCCTTCCACCTGGCAGTCCAGGAGAAGGGGCCGGTCCCGCACTGCGATGACATCAGTGGGCTCCAGCAGGAAGGCCAGCTCAGAAGCTCCGCCCACATCTGGCAAGGAAAGAAGAAGGTTGATCCGTCAGTGAGGTGGGACCCCCAAGTGTCACTACAGATGATAATGATGATGATGAAGGTGATGACATGACTTTAGAACAAACCTATGAGGACAACACCTTACTGAATGTGCAACGTGCCATGCGCATATACCCACAATGCACCTGTTCACCAGTTTCAAACACCTCAGAAGCCAATAACTGGCGGTGGAGAGTGTTCTTAGTGACTTTCATGTTTGACTTCAGAATCTCTGTCATTGTGGGGTACAATGCTTTTGGTGAAAATATGTTTTAGACTTACAGTATTTTCATCAGTCCATTTTGTAATGGGATCAGGGTTTACAGCGAGGACCTCAAAAGGACTATTGACAATGCCAACACAGACCACAATCAATACAGATTTTTTGTTTTCCTGCTAATTAATGCCCATTTTCAAGCTGAGCCTAAGTACTGATTGGTATCTTTCACAGGCATCTGTGACACTGTCGAATAACGAATGACACTGTCATGTCATTTGCATCATTTTTTTCCACATGGTAATTAATGGGTCAACAAGCAATGTCTGTTACAAGAAGGGCTCTGGTTTTATTGGCATACGGAAGGGACTTTTACTCTAGATTTTGGGCCTTGGGTCTTAAGCCATCAGCAACATCTGCATGGAGTTAATGGTGTGAAAAATGTTCATGCTGTAGTATCATACCATATGTGAAAATAAATTTAACATAATGCATGACTGTGCAGTTAGCTCTTAGGAAGCGCTGTGGCAATAAAAATACCTAATTTATGAATGAAACCTTAATTAGAGCTGAATATTACTCATGTCCATTAGGGGCAAACACTGAGGGACAGACTGCACTGGTGGAAAACACACAATTGGACCTCAGTGCGCTAATCTGCAACACACCAGCCAATCACTGCACAGCTCCATTGAAAAACTCAGAAGACACAAAGCTGGATCTTTCGCCTGTGAAACAGCTGTAGCTACTAGTGATAAAGTCATTTTTGGGAGGGGGGGGGTTCCAGTGGAGAGAAAAGGGGACAACAGCACAGGAGGGAGTCCCAAAGTGGATAGGGAAGCACAAAAACTCTTTTTTTGGGGGGGGGGGGGGGGGGGGTGGATGAAATGCACTTGACACTCTGGCTGTCTGATTGATACCTTTCTCAACAGCAGGACTATGAAGAGGGGCCATTTTAGATAACGAATGCGATGAACTCACTGAGCCAGAGAGACAGACCTGGTCAATGCTGGAGTTTTGGGGAAGTGGGGTTTGGGGAGCCAGCAGACAGAGGTCAAGTTAGGAGGACTTCTATTGTGTCAGGCTGCAGGGTGACAATGGTCCCGCCCCTCCCTAAAAAACCCCCATCACCCATCTCTCCACAGTCTGCGGGAGGCCATCTGCTCCCCTCTTTCCCAACCCCACCCGCCACCATCTTGAGTTGCACCCCTTTCACTTTTGGCTGGGGAGGTGACTTTCCCATGCCACGGGGGTCACTCAGACCCCTCACCCTGTCCCCGATGCACCCATCCCCCCTCCCCCCCCCTCCACCTCCTCCCCAAGTTCCAACCAAAAATAGCAGATTTTCCGCCTGACCCCTGCAAGGTCCGGTGGCCCAATACCCCCTCCCCCCAACACACACACACACACACACAATGGTCACCAGATGGAAACAAAAAAAATTATAATGAGTTTGTGGAACCGGTGATCACTCTTGAACTTGAAGGACAAGATGTGCAATCTGCTTATTTCTGCATCTGCACACACACACACACACACACATACACTCACACACTCACACGCACACACACACAAAAACCCTTGAACAGGAGTCCGATCTAACATTTGTCCCTCACATGTGAAGGGTACACAGTGTTTACAAACATGTAATAGAGAATGTGCACCCATTTCTTCTGTGGACTGTACCTCACTGTCAGCTACAAAGGTAACCACATTGACCTGCACCATTTTGATCATACTTCACAGATACATTAATACTGGTGATTATTTTTCTGTAAGATGTATTTTAGTTTATGGGGTTTTTACTGATCCCTACACATGGATACAGACCCAGTTTCGGGTCTGATTCTACCCTGGATTCAGTGGTGTCTAAAATCTTATCCGTTTCAATGTATTATTCTTTTTACAAACAAAAGTGAAGGTGCATTTGCCCTCTTAGGTCTACATGGTCTTCATGGTCTCTGTCCTTTTTTGAGGAGATACATGATATGTTGCTCCTTTTCCACTAAATGTAAGCTGGAATTGAATACAGAAACTCATAAACTATATGTGCTTTTTTAATGTTCCCTTGTGTCATTCTACAATGATCACCAGCTGTCATTCTTCTCTCAGAATTCTCTCAAAATTGTTAAATTGGTTAGCCATATAAATCAATAACTGACCCCACGGTTGTTGTAAAAGGTTTTTTTTTATATAGGTCGGCCTTTCAAGGATGTAAAAAAAATGACAGTATTTACAATTTTGGCACCAACAAAAACATTTTGTTCCTGTTGAGTTCCTGCATTAGTTCCTGTTCAATTTCTGCATTCGTTCCTGTTACGTGATGCACCAGTTTGTGCTGATTGATGCGTTAGTCCAGGTTAATGAACGTGACCCCGATTGTGGGGTTTTAGGGCCCTTTCGCACATCCAGCAGATGTGGGATGGGAGGGGCTTTGACTCAGCTGGCGTGGCCCCAGGGCGGGGGGGGGGGGGAGTTAATGCTATTCCGGGGGTCCCATGGGGGTTGCTCACGTCACATGACCCAAGCCAGTGCCTTGGACATTGTGTACACACCAAAAGAAACATCACAAAAGCCAGTGCAGTGAGACTCAAGGCCTCAGATTTTGGGTGAAGTATGGCACAGCAGTATAGGGAGCTAAACTTGACACCAGGATGTTGCTGGTTTGAATCCCTGGCTGGGGGCACAGCTGGGTTTTGATCCCTTCAATGAGGCATTTAAACCAGACTCCTTCTGGATATAGGTAGGGCCATATCCAGAAGCCAAAAAAAAATTAAGCCAATCAATATCTCTGGAAGAACTGTTTCTGCTGCGGCATCACATCACAGAAAGTGACCAAGTACAGGGGCACCTGATTGACCCTTTAAAGGGCAGGTTTTTTGGAATGTTTTTTCAAGATTCTAAGTCAAATTTTCCAGAACCTCATTGCTTTCAATTACCAGTAGTTGTTATAAAATCAGCATTAGAATGTTCAGTTAAGAACATTCTAATCATATATATTTGTGATCTCACACCACAAAGGGTTTAAGCAGTGCCTAGATGCAGTACGCACCCAGGATAAGGGATAATGGCTCTAAGCTGATCGAACGCAGTGCGTGACCTCTGTGGTCCAGAGTGGGATTGAGAGTTCAAGTTTGGGGATGAACCCAACCTCCACCTCCCCCATATGGAAAAGGCGTTTCTTTTTTTTTCTTTGGGGGGGGGGGGTGTCCACAACAGCAGGAGCAGAGGGGACATACTCACCCCCCACCCCACCAAAAAAGACCCTTTACCCTTTCTTTTGGGGCTATTGTCCATTCCCCCGGCTGTCCATGAACTTCAGGGTGCATTGTCCCTCCCCCACCCCATGCCACCACCCAAAGAAAAAGGCCAGCCATGAAACCCAGGAAAAGGCAAACATTAGCAAACCCTGTCATTGATTGCACTGGCTCCTCTCTCTCTCCTGGGGGTGTAAGAGATGGGGGGGGCCAGCCCAGAATTCAAAATTAGGAGGGGCCCAGTGCGCAGCCCGACTCTGGCTCAGCCAGTCATGCGTATGGAGGGGAAAAGGGCAGCGTCTCCATGGAGGGGGTGTGGGGGGGGTGTGACACACCACCGGGGTCCGCCTGTATGCACAGGACAGGGGAGAGGGGTTGATTTTACTGGCCTTTAAAGCACCATGGGGGGGGGGGGGGTCTTACCAAAGTCTTTAAGATAATGATTCAAAAGTCACATCCAAAACAGAAAAAAAGATTATTTGGTACATATTTATACATGTATATCATAGTTTTTCCAAGAACTGTCACTGAAAGTTAACTTTTTTTCTTGTGTGTGTGTGTGTGTGTGTGTGTGGGGAGGGGGGGGGGGGGGGGGGGGGGTTAAAGTTTTTTTTGGATAGAACGAGTCATCTCTTCATTCCTGAGGTAGCTGAACTGTCCACAAATATTTCGCTTGTGACGGACATCCTTCTTTACGGTCGCCTATCGGCTCATTGTAAATTGAATTTCGGGGACCAAAAAAAGGACAAATTAATGAAGGGGGGGGGGGGCGTTGAAAAGCTTTTTTGAGCCTTTTTTTTCATCCAACACTCCCCGTCTTGGAAAATGTAATACGGGCCTTTGTGCTGGATTACGGATGCATACGCGCTCGAGAATTCCACCCCGTTTTTCTCCGGCGCTATTATCTCCATTACAGCGGTCGGGTGCCTCCGCGCAAACAATAGCTGAATGCGAACCGTGGGGGGAAGACACAGCGGAACCCGGCACGATTGAAATCGCGGGGCGGCGTGAAACGCGCACTGCCCTGGGGCTGCGGCTTTTGTCTCGCTAATGGGAGTTAAACACTCTCGCTCTCTCTCACTCTCTCTCTCTCTTTTTAAGCGGCCGCAGTGCAAACAATGCTAATAACTCCGCTGCGCTGTGCTGCTACGGTCCTCGCGAGCCTTTGTTTAAAAGATTGATTGTCATTAATGGGTATAAACCCAAGTAGAAAGTCATGTAAACACGTAAACATTTCCGACTGAGCGGTGAACAAAACCTTGACTCCGCCCTCATCCCCCTTTTACAAGAACTATATGGGCTAATTACCGCCACTATTTTCAATGGTGCCTCAGCTGTTTTTGTAAGGCTATATGTATTAAAGTCCATTCACAGCTTGTGGCTTCATTAAGAAAACGAATCAATTAACAATGGTTCAACGTTTCATTGTTTGACTGCTGGTTGCCATTTAGTAATATTTGTCTAATGAACTGATTGTCAAAAGTCAGTCACTTAGTCCAGGGGAGCAGCTGAAAATTGTCTTTTGTTATATGAGCCTCAAACCACCGTGCTGCTGCCAGATATGCAGTAGATACTACAAGCATTGTTTCTCCTGATTAATTTTCCTGTTGAACTCAATGCTAGTAGTATCTACTGCATATCTGGTAGCAGCACAGTGGTTTGAGACGCATTTGATGGCTTGGACCCATGGAAAATGGATTAAAGCCATTTAGCCAACAAATGTGTTCCATACTGTATCAGCATTATTTACAGCTGAATCTAGTCCCACCCCCCAATTCCCATAGAGATCCATTCAAATGCAAAGAGTTTTTGTATCGCTTGTAGGACAACCTGACAATAAGATATCCAGACTCTGATGATGTTGATAGGTCACAGGCATCAGGAAGTCATGGCATGCAAAGGATATGCAACCAAATACAAAACATGACTATTTTATTCAACATTATGTTAATTTGTCTATAACACTGAAATGGGGGCCTACATATAAAAAGTACTGTAATTACTACATGGTGAAACCAAAATGTATAAGAATCCCCTTTAATAAAAGCCCTGAGCCTGTGCTTTGACCACGTGTGAATTGTTTGATTACAAACAGAGAAAATAAAATATTAAATCAGAAAAAAGCAGAAAAATGCAGGTGGTTTTATTGTTGTGGCTGATCGGTGTGTGTGTGTGTGTATATACACACACACACACACCGATCAGCCACAACATTAAAGCCGCCTGCATTTATATATATATATATATATATAGTCACAGGTGCTCCATGACAGCAAACACCGGATCATGTGATCTACAACTCCTTGATTGAATTGTGGCTGTTTTAGCAGTCAGCATTTGTAATTTACAATCTCCTAAAGCCACTCCGTCAGTGATCAATATCCAATAAAATCTCCAATATGAGTGAAAGGAAACCTCACTGCTGGCCTCACAGTCCTTTGCCGTTAGAGTGATGAGTAGCAGAAGGGACAGGGATTGCCAATTAAGGCTCAATTAAGAAACAGAGGCATCATGGGCAAAAAAAAAAAACTCACCTGGGACTATGCATAGGTGAGTGAGTACTCAGCATATTGCTCCAAATACTTTGTTGGTTTGTTTGTTTACTTGCTTAAATATATATGTCCTTCCTCACTGGGCATATCTGCATGAGCAGTTATAACCTTCCTGCCTTCCTTTCAATCCTTTGAAGAGTACAGGTTTTTGTGGAATGTTTTTTTATTTTATTTTAAGTCAGTGTTCTAGAACTGGTTGCATTCTGTTACCAGTATAATTGTTCCATCAGCATTAGAAGTACCTATGTATAGCAGCCAGGACCTGGATGTTGGGAACCACCACGGGCTCAGGCTTTGGCCTGAGGCCTTCTTAAACTGCAGCCTAATGCACTGACATCACTCAGCTGTCTCTGCAGATAAGCCACGGTGAGAGGTGGCCCTGAGGAACGTCGATCCCTGAAGAGTAACCGCTTCTCTCATTTTTGAGCCACTGGAAACGGGAACGCTGGTGCACTTTCGGATAGATTGTCACGCAACCGCCGACTCTCGTTCAGCATCATCTTTTGATCACATGAGGGCTCGACTCAGCATGAGGGTTGGCCATGTGGTTTCTGGATCAGTTGCTGGTGCTGGGACACCAAAACTAGAGAAGGTCCATGCGCACACAATAGGTTAAGTAGAGGTCCCTAGGCCCTGATATTGGCTGTGGCTACTTGGAGGTTGCAGGATCAAATCCCAAATGAACAAATATCTATATAGGTATAATATGTAAACATTAGCAGCAGTGTAGTATAATGGGTAAAGAGCTGGACTTGTAACCCAAAAGGTTGCAGGTTCAATTGCCCCGATAGGACACTGCTGTTGTACCACTGAGTAAGATACTTAACCTGCATTGCTTCAGTATATATCCAGCTGTATGGATGAATGCAATGTAAATGATATGTAAAAAAAGAAGTTGTGTAAGTCATTACATTACAGGCATTTAGCTCTTATCCAAAGCGACATACATTGTATCCAATTGTACAGCTGGATATTATACTGGAGCAATACAGGTTAAGTACCTTGACCAAGAGTTCACTTGGTAAAATCCTTCTTACATTACATTGTTATGAAATGTTCCATTGCCGTTCCATTTTCAATTTAAAATCCCCCCCCCCGAGCGGTTGTGGCCCTAAACAACCGCATAGAGCGTTTATGCCACGGGCCGGCCCTGTCATGTAGTGTAGCAAAGGAGGGTGCTCAGCGAAATTGCACTTGTGAAAATGCTTGAGTGCTTTTATTAAGTGTTTAAAATTTCCAGCTATAAAAATGGAACAACAAATCAAGGATTTGTGTGTTTGTGTCTGTGTGTGTATGTGCATGTGTGTGTGTCTGTGTCTGTGTCTGTGTCTGTGTGTCTGTGTGTGTGTGCGTGTGTGTCTGTGTGTGTGCGTCTCTGTGCATGTGTGTACGTGTGTTTGTGTGTTTTTGTGTGTGTGTGTGTGTGTGTGTGCATGTGTTTGACCAGATTTGGGCCCACAGATCAGATCAGATCCCAGCACAGATAAGACAGCTACTCTGGGACCCATGAGTGTAATTTCACAGGGGGGGGGGGACTCCCTCCCCCAGAGCATTAGCATTGATATGGACACACAGGGAGAACAGAGACGTGGTCCCTGCCATCGGCACACACAGGCCTGGCTCTCACCGGCCTGCTCCCCCCGCTCGGGTGGAGATCTCCCCAGATTAGCCCTTGAAAATAGAGGTGCCTTGTTGGATTTTTAAAAATGGGGGTGCTATTGAGCACACAGGGTGTGAAGAGATGTAGTGGGGAGGGTGAGTGTGTGTGTGGAGGGTGGAAGGGGGGGGGGGTCTGGAGGCATAGTCCTGTGCAGCTGGGTGGGGATTAAACCCCCCCCCCCCCCCATAATAAGATGTCAATCGTGCAGTCCCACGGTCGATCGGGACAGTCTTATGGAAATGAGGGCATGAGGGCTTAGGATGTTTTTTTTTTTTTTTGGGGGGGGGGAGGGTTTGTGAAGCTGAGGTCATTATCTGCCCTGGCCATTCCACTGACCATGCAAAGGGGGGGGGGGGCTCCTCCCCAGTATTATTAAACAGCCCCCCTGCCCTCCATCCCCACCCCCATCACTCTCCATCTATCCCTGTCTCCCTCCTCTGGTACCTCACCATGTGAAAGATGCAGTTTTCCTTTCTCCTTGTGTTCTGGGGGGGGGGGGGGGGGGGGGGGGGGGGGTGTGCTCATGGACCAAACACCCTAGGATCTGGGTTTATTTAGAGGTTGGGGGTCAGGGAGATTTGTCAGAGCAAAAAGTAACTTGGTGAGTGAAATAAATATATTTCCTTGGTGATATTTTCAGTTTGTTTCTATATTACTCTACTTTTCTGCTTTGAGCACTATTTGGGTCTAAGGTGGTAGCTAATGGAAGTATATTAATTGAAGAAAAAGCTTTGATAAAGAAGCTGGGTAGGGTTTCAGACCCCAGTTCACTGGTCAAGTACAGCTTAAGAAATGCTTGCTTCCTGCTCACTCACAAGTTTAAAATTGTACACCGGGCCCTCCTAGATTCATATAGTGTTTCATCATCAAACTGCTAACACTGACAAAAATTAAAGACAAACTTTGTGAGAAAACGGCGCAGATCTACAGGCCAATTCCCTTGGCTCACTGAACAAGGAAGGTAATCGAATTAGTCACGTGACGCGAAATGTCACGACCAAAGAGTGAACAGCGTCGCACGGCCAGAATAAGCGCAGCCTAATTATAAATACTGAAGTTGCTGAGCAACCGTCAGATCGCTGAGGAATTGTAGTCGCCTCAGTCTAACCTATCAAAAAAGATATTTTACAAAGGAATAGATCTATTTACTGTTACACATTGGGCTACACATTACTGGTAGCTCAATGTGTACTTTGAGTACAGCATTTTTAATAGAAAAACAATTAAGCCTTTAAAATAGAAATAGCCTACTAACAACGCAGTTCTGCAGGAATGACAAAAGTTAGTGCTATAACTATCTAAATTAAAAACTGTGTTATGTTTAAGCGTGTAATGAATGTCTGTGAAAAAGTTACAAAATCTAAGATTTAAGTGATCATGGAAAATATTTAGAAAAACCTTACAACGAAAATTAATAATAGCCAGAAACAGATAAAGTTATTAATGTATTGTGGAAAAAATA
Source organism: Anguilla anguilla (assembly GCF_013347855.1). Classification (NCBI taxonomy): domain Eukaryota; kingdom Metazoa; phylum Chordata; class Actinopteri; order Anguilliformes; family Anguillidae; genus Anguilla; species Anguilla anguilla. The sequence goes on from NC_049208.1 coordinate 45,452,730, forward strand.
AAAGTAATAAAAAGTAATATCGATAAAAGTAACGATCAGTGGCTGTATTGTGAGAAATGACACCCATTCATAATAAAAACAGAGAGTAGGTCTTGGTTAATGAAAGCCACGAGCAACAATACCATGTTAAACATAACATACGCAGATAATGACCCCCCAATAAAGGCCCCATTCATCACTATGCATGGTTTAATTGCCTCATTAATTAGGTCTAACTAACCACCTAGTTTCCAAAGGGCGACAGGGAATACATATGTTCACTCATCAAGGGAGGTTGTCAGGATTGAGGCTATTTGACGATTTCTCATCGTCTCAGCACTGTCTGGCATCAATGTTTTGGAGACATCGCAATTAACTAAGATAATACAAATAGCGACTGACTATCGCAAGCTACGTTAATTGGGGGACATAAGGTCGGACACTTTTCTTTCATCCGGAAAAAGTTATTCTTATTCGCTCGTCCAGCAACAACACGTCTTTGTTATTTAAGTACCAGCATTTACCTTCAAGACCACTTTTCAAACCATTGACTGTTTATGAGTTTATGTCACATCTCCCTCTCATATTAGACTCGATATCCGTAAGTCCACCGTGTCTCTTCACAAAAATAACCGTTAGGCGCCAACGCGAGCTCAGGAACGGAGAGCGAATTACACTGGCAAAGCTGTTTTTCTTGAACTTGGACATGCAGACAAAACTCTGCTTTTAACGTCCGTAATATATTGGTTCATTTTATACCCTGAATTTAGAAAAAATACATCAGCGTGGAATAACTCGTCAGGTTGCATTTTCGGATAGTTCTTTAGCCTATATAATATATTCTACAGTTTCCCCCCCATCATTAAAACTGTAATTTAAACCCAGTAATTACAGGACATGAAACAAAGCCACCGCGTAGGACTGTGCGTAATTCTAATTTCCCATCTCATATATAATTGGACAGTATGTGTAGGCTAATCACAATTGGGACCATTATAATATGAACCATTAAATCTTCACTGACTACCTCGCAAAACTAAACAAGACCAGTAACAAAAACGTCGATATCTAACCTCCTGTCCAATTCACAAATGAGAATTGAAACCACCCTTTCGTTCGCAGACAAAGTCGTAAAAGCTGACGCACAAATCCAACAAAACTTTATGATTCGTGATATTACCCTGTAATTTCTGCAGCAGATTTTCTCTTTAATAACCTACTGTAATAATTACATTCGCAGTATATCATTTTGCCTCTGATAATACGACTGGCCACATTATCCCAAGGCACTGCCCAACAGTATTGGGAATGAAAGATACTACGTAGGTACTTTCCAAACCTTACTGTGTTTCTGTGTTTGACAGGACAGACACCACAGCAAGAATAGCCAAATTCGGGGTTCTAGCCGGAAAACGTTGATTTAAACATCGATCACTGACTGAAATATCATTCCGAAGTGAATTAAAGGCGATTCTCTTTCCGACAAGGAAAACATAGACTACAAGGTTTATGTTACAACGTAGATTAGGATCTATTTGCCAGAAAAGTATATTTTTAGACATTGAAATCACCAGTGTTCGTGTTGAGAAACTAAAGACCCATGCAATTCTACCTCTGACAACTTACTTACCTGTTCATTCACAAGTATATGTCAGACAAAGCCACTGCAAAACTGAATACAAACAATATTTAATTCAATAATTATTTTTTCTTTCAATTATGTGATAATAGAAAACTTAAATGCATGTTCACTCTGAAAAACACTAAGTCTGCCTTATAATCATCTTGGCAAACGCAGGCGACCGAAGAATAACCATTGTTACCTAAGGTCACTGATCATCTGACCCAAGGAAAGTTTCCCGTTCGATCACCGTTGACCAACCCAAAACTTATTTTAAAAGCGGACTTACCTGAACAGATAACCGTCACCAAAAGTGTCAGCAGTATCCGTGGCTGGTTCATCGTTGTAATAAAATCCTTTGCCGGTGTACGGAGGAAAAAATATGTTTTGATATACTAACTATATAAAATCACGTTCGCCCTTTTAAAAGGCTGTGTAACACCGTAAAAAGAAATGAAAAAAAAATCCAAAGGCGCAAACGTCAAATCTTATCTCAAAATAATATTAACCTATTTTGAACTTAACAAAACATGTCCGCGGTTATTTAGACCCTTGTCCAGCGTATGCCGGGGTAGGCTGCTGGTCACGTCCAAAGCTACTTCGAGAATAGCCCTTGTCCTTCTCGTTATTCAGGACCCCGGCGAGGACAGCGGAGATCAGTTATGCAGCGTTATTGTTGTCTCCGCTGACACCCGCGGTCAATGAATGGACACTGATACAACAGCTTCGCCGTGCACAGGCAGGTTGGTCAACAGCGAGCCAATGACAAGAAGCCGAGGGGGTGGCGCTGTGTCCGGCCGAGGGAAGATTGATATTCATTTGAATAGAGGCACGGTCAGTTCTCTGCACCGCTGCTCGAATTTGATGTCACTCATATAGACACTGGCAACGACGGGGGGGGGGGGGGGGGGGGGGGGGGGGGGGGGGTTGCAGCTGTGGCTACCACAGAGACAAGGCATTGAGCCACGCTGTTTGTGCTCAGTCACTGTTTGGGTATTAGTTTGGGAAACTGAACCTGTTTCGAGATAGGTCTAACTGTTGCCCTGTGTCGGTATGATGAGAACACGGTGACTCTCAAAGTTTTTTATTCGGTTTGATGCTACCGATATGCTCACCATCCCAATCCATGTCGAGGACAATGTTTATTTGCAAAATATTCTTCGGTAGTTCCGTGCGCAACCTTCAGCCCGTGCGCGGTGAGTCAGTTTAACAGAAAGCATGCAGTGCAGAGTCGTTTTTTTAAAGCATCTTTTACAGGACACGTGGAAAGGTACTCCGTAATTACCTCCTAGATAACACTGGGAAAGTACACGCAAACTAACACCAGAATGAGCACATATCGCTGAACAACCCAGAGGGAGGTTCTAGACCTCTCGCTGGGTCAGCATGTCAATGTCAGCAGTGCTTACACCGAGTAACGGTCGGGGAGATTCGATTAACATCAGACCCGGGGGTGTTGCTGGATATTGTACCAGCGATAGCATAGGTCTTTACCAATGTCCAAACCTACTGTACATTTACTTTCCTTCTGTAGGTATATCTGACCAAAACGTCCCTATTTTAAAATAATCAACACTTCTGTTTATGTTGAAGTAAACATAAGGAGAACTTGAACATGACAACATTTAAAATTGTGTGAACCGTGTTCATATAATTCTATTTTTAAACACGCACGCTACCTGTCCAACAGTGTCTTAGCCTACCCAAAGCGTTAAAATCTAAGATCTAAAGCCAAATGCAAGGATGACCTTAAACCGCTTTTAAAAACAATCCTTTTGTTTGCTAAGTGGCGGCTCCAGTTAAGGTACTTGCCGGAGCAATGGAACGGCCCGAGATCCGGAATCAAATCTCATGGTACAATGACATGCCTTGCACACCCAGTTGAGGTTTCTTACAGAGAGAGCCCGGATGTTGTTCTCTGGAAAAGCGAGAAATGTGCATATTTTTAGCGTCTCCTTGACCTTCACCAGGGCTCCATATTCAACAGGTGAAATCACGCCATCACCTACACCAGTTCTGTCAAGAGGAATGGGCAAAAATTGTGCCGAAGTATTGTGAG